>NC_037674.1:18309115-18563454 GCF_003255815.1 Theropithecus gelada
GTGGCGGGCGCCTGTGGTCCCAGCTACTCGGGAGGCTGAGGCAGGAGAATGGCGTGAACCCGGGAGGCGGAGCTTGCAGTGAGCTGAGATCCGGCCACCGCACTCCAGCCTGGGCGACAGAGCCAGACTCAGTCTCAAAAAAAAAAAAAAAAAAAAAATAAATAAATAAATAAATAAAAATATAAGCTTCCACCTGGGGGAAAAAAAACTAAACTCAAAACAAGCAGAGGAAAGAAACAAAAGGCAAAATAATAATAATGAAATTAAAACCAGAAACGTCATAGAAAAAAAAAAAATCAATAAGACCAAAAGCCGGCTCTTTATAAAGATCAATATAATTTATAACCTTTTAAGAAAACTGGGAAAAAAGAATACACAAATAATCAATATTAGGAATGAAACAGGGGTTATCACTATAGACTCCAAAGACATAAATATATGATTAGGAAATATAATGAACAACATTATACACAGAAAGTGAACACAACCATCAAAAACTACTACAATTCACCCAAGGTGAAAGGGGCCTCCTTAATAGTCCTACTGAAAAATATGGGCATGATACGGTTTGGCTGTGTCCCCACCCAAATCTCATCTTGAATTGTAGTTCCCATAATCCCCACATGTCATGGGAGGGATCTAGTGGGAGGTAACTGAATCATGGGGGTGGTTACCCCCATGATGCTGTTCTCATGATGGTAAGTGAGTCTCATGAGATCTGATGGTTTTATAAAAGGCAGTTCCCCTGCACACGCTCTCTTGCCTGCTGCCATATAAGACGTGCCTTTGTTCCTCCTCTGCTTTTCACTGATTGTGAGGCTTCCCCAGCCATATGGAACTATGAGTCCATTAAACCTCTTTTTCTTTACAAATTACCCAATCTCAGCTAAGTCTTTATTAGCAGTGTGAGAACGGACTAATACAGGCCTAGATTTTTTTTCCAATGGCAAATTCTACTAAACATTTAAAGAAAAAAATGAAACAAGTTTTATACAATCTCTCCAAAAAAGAAGAGGAAAAAACACTTCCCATCTCATTTTATGAGTCCAGCATTAACCTGATATTAAAACTAGTCAAAGGTTGGGCACGGTGGCTCATGTTTGTAATCCTAGCACTGTGGGAGGCGAACGTGGGTGGATTGCTTGAGCCCAGGAGTTTGAGAACAGCCTAGGCAATATGGTGAAACCTCATCTCTACAAAAAATACTAAAAATTAGCTGGACGTGGTGATGCACACCTGTAGCCCCAGGTACTCAGGAGGCTAAAGTGGGAAGATCACCTGAGCCCAGGGAGGTTGAGGCTGCAGTGAGCCAAGATACCATCACTGCCCTCCTGGCTGGGCAGCAGAGTGAGATCTGTCTCAAAAAGAAAACAAAAAATAATAGATCCATATCCCTTACAAACACAGACATGAAAATCTCTCATAAAATAGTAGCAAACTGAATCCAGCAATATCATACAACAAATAATACACCACAATCCGGTATGGTTTATCCTGGGGATGCAAGGCTGACTCAATATTCAAAAATCAATTCATGTAGTACAGCAGATTAATAGTCTAAAAATGAAAACCACATGACCTATCATGTGATACAGGAGAAGCATGTGACAAAATTCAACATTCATTCATGGTATAAACTCTCAGCAAACTAGGAATAGAAGAGAATTTTCTAAACCTGATGAAGCACATCTAAAAGAAAAACAAAGTTCACACAAACTCAGTTTTAAGACAATTCCAACTGAAATCTAAGCAGAATGTTTCATATAAACAAGCTGACTCTAAAATCTATGAGAATAAGCAAAAATTACCCAAAATCTTTATAAAAAAATAAAGTTAGAGGAAACACACTATATGATTTTAAGTCTTACTTAAAATCAAATCAGTGACCTATCTGCAAAGGGACAGAAATATAAACACATCAAACAGAATAAAGAGTCCATTGAGGGTGGAGGGTAGGAAGTGGGTCAGGATCAAAAAACTACCTATTGGATACTATATGTATTACCTGGATGACAAAATAATCTGTACACCAAACCACTAAGACACACATTTACCCAGGGAACAGATCTACACATGTACCCGCCTTGGACCTAAAATAAAAGTTAGAAAGAAAAAAAAAAATGTATACATCAAAAAGATTTTTTTAAAGTCTCCAGAAATAGACACACACAGATATGGCCAATTCATTGTTTAAGTTCTTTTAAAAATTTAGATATAATGCACATACCATATAAGTGGCCATTTTAAAGAATACAATTAAGTGTTTTGTAGTATACTCACAAGGTTGTATATAACCATTGCCATTATCTAATCCCAGAACATTTTCACCATCCCAAAACAAAACCCCATACCCATTAGCAGTCACTCCCCATTCCCTTCTTCTCTCAGCCCCTGGCAATCACTAAATCTTTCTGTCTGTATGGATTTGCCTATTCTGGGCCAAATGATATTTGACAAAGACGCAAAGGCAATTCAATAAAGAAAAGACAGGCTGGATGCTGTGGCACATGCCTGTAATCCCAACACTTTGGGAGGCCAAGGCCTCAAGTGGATAACCTGAGGTCAGGAGTTTGAGACCACCCTGACCAACATGGAGAAACCCTGTCTCTACTAAAAATACAAAATTAGCTGGGTATGGTGGCGCATGCCTATGATCCCAGCTACTCGAGAGGCTGAGGCAGGAGAATCGCTTGAACCCAGGAGGCAGAGGTTGCAGTGAGCTGAGATCATGCCACTGTACTCCAGCCTGGTGACACAGCAAAACTCTGTCTCAAAATAATAATAATAGTAATAATAATAATACAGAAAAGATAGTCTTTTCAACAAATTATGTTGAAACAATTGCTATCTCCATATGTAAAACACAAAACCTCTGTCTAAATCTCACGCTTTACACAAAATGTAACTCACAACGTATCACAGATCTAAATGTAAATATACAACTTTTAGGGCAGGCAAGGTGGCTCACACTTGTAATCCCAGCACTTTGGGAGACTGAGGAAGGACGATCGCTGGAGGCCAGGAATTTAAGAACAGCCTGAGCAACAGAGCAAGACCCCATTTCTACAAAAGATTAAAATAAAAACAATTAGCCAGGCACGGTGGTATGTGCCTGCCTATAGTCCCAGCTACTGGGAGGCTAAAGCAAGAGGATCACTTAGAGGCCAGGAAGTCAAGGCTGCAGTGAGCCATGATCATGCCACTGCACTCCAACATGGCCAATAGTGAGACCGTGTCTCCAAAAAAAAATAAAATAAATAAATAAAAGTAAAAGATTTAACATGTAATAGGTTTATTATTATTAAAATTTTTTTTAATTTTTCAGTTTTAGCTTTTTTTTTTTTTTTTTTTGAGACAGAGTCTTGCTCTTGTTGCTCAGGCTGGAGTGCAATGGCACGATCTCAGTTCACTGCAACCTCTGCCTCCTGAGTTCAAGAAATTCTCCTGCCTCGGCCTCCCAAGTACCTGGGATTACAGGCGCCCGCCACCACACCCAGCTAATTTTTGTATTTTTAGTGGAGACAGAGTTTCGCCATGTTCGCCAGGCTGGTCTCGAACTACTGACCTCGTGATGTGCCCGCCTCGGCCTCCCAAAGTGCTGGGATTACAGGTGTGAGCCAGTGCACCTGGCCAGTTTTAGTTTTTAATATAGTAACTATCAATAGATATAAATCCATGTTAAAGAATCTTTACAGTACCAATCATTTTTAAGATTAGTAGGAGGTCCTGAGAGTTTGGGAATGACTAGATTATGTAATAGAGATCTATAATCATTTTTTTTACTATTAATAACCTTGATTTATGATATATATTTGAATGAGTAAACACTTTTTAATACTCTACTATCTGAACTTTTACCAATCATTCTTTCAATAAACAAACACTTGACAAGAACCCTGACAATAGCTGAGGGAAATATGAGATGAGTAAGTAATGCTCCCTAGCCTTTTAGACAGGGTGGCAAAAAGATCTGATCTCCAAGGCAGCAAGACACACTACAGTTGAGAAGGATCCTGAAGCAAAGTCTGGACTAAAAGGAAAGGATGTCATTATCGATTAGTCGGTCTCGGAAGGACAATGGCAACATTCATCCATTCGACATTTATTGAGAACATATGATATGTTTTAGGCATTTTTCTTTAGAATAAATTCACAAGGAAAACCCATACAAGAGAGAAGACAATGATAAAAATGTGCAAGTTGGACAGAAGATGTACAAGAGGTAACTTATCTAATGAATCTGAGAAAGCTGAACTTATACCAGTAGTGGTACACACACACACAGAACTTCCAATCAGCTTCACTACTCTTAAAAAAAGAGATAATCAGTCAGGCGCAGTGGCTCATGGCAGTAATCCTAGCACTTTGGGAGGCCAAGGCAGGCAGATCTGTTGAGCCCAAGAGTTTCAAATCAGCCTGGAAAACTTGGTGAAACCCCATATCTACAGATATGGTATAAAAAATGAGCCAGGTGTGATGGTGCCTGCCTGTAGCCCCAGCTACTTAGGGGGCTGGACCAGGGATGTCGAGGCTAACTGCTTATGATGGCCTTCTCAAGAAAATGGGTGAGGGGATGACAAACAACTCTGCAAATGAGTAATCAAGGTTCAAGTTGTCATGATAATGGTTATTTAAACCACTCATTTTGCCATAACTAATCCATGACCAGACCAAACAGAAAATACTGTACTTCTGGCCAGGTGCAGTGGCTGATACCTGTAATCCAGCACTTTGGGAGGCTGAGGCAGGAGGATTACCTGAGATCAGAAGTTCAGGACCAACATGGCGAAACTCCATCTCTACAGAAAATACAAAAAATAGCCAGTCATGGTATCGTGTACCTGCAGTCCCAGCTACTCGGGAGGCGGAGGTTGCAGAGAGCCGAGATAGCGCCACTGCACTCCAGCCTGGGTGGCAGAATGAGACTCTGTCTCAAAAAAAAAAAAAAAAAGCATTGATAGAGTCATAATAACTTAAACTCTGACTACTGGCCTAAACTCTGACTACTGGCCTAACCAATATTAAGATATAACATTATTGGAAAAATAAAAGGATCTAACTGTGTATGTGTAGTAGGAATGAGACGGGCAGTGAAAAAGTTAAATCATCTTCCATAGTGGAAAGCTGGTAGATAATGACTAAAACTGAACAATTAATCAGCAGCAACACAAGCATCTTAGTTTGAGATATGGAGGTAAATACCAAAAGTACTAAAAGTGAATACTTCCCAAAGGATGAAAAATGGGACAGAGTGGAGAAGCCAGAAGACTCCTTTTTTAATAACAGCTTGTATATAACTATTAAACTTTTAAAATTATGTGCTGTTAAAACTCTAATAATAAAAACTAAATTTAAAAAGCAATTTGTGGCCGGGCGCGGTGGCTCAAGCCTGTAATCCCAGCACTTTGGGAGGCCGAGACGGGCGGATCACAAGGTCAGGAGATTGAGACCATCCTGGCTAACATGGTGAAACCCCGTCTCCACTAAAAAATACAAAAAAATAGCCGGGCGAGGTGGCGGGCGTCTGCAGTCCCAGCTACTTGGGAGGCTGAGGCAGGAGAATGGCTAAACCCGGGAGGCGGAGCTTGCAGTGAGCTGAGATCTGGCCACTGCACTCCAGCCTGGGCGACAGAGCGAGACTCCGTCTCCAAAAAATAAATAAATAAAATAAAATAAAATAAAAAGCAATTTGTAGAACTTTTTTTTTTTTGAGAGAGAGAGAGACAGAGAGGGTCTCACTCTGTCACCCAGGCTGGAGTGCTGTGGTGTGACCTCAGCTCTCTGAAAACTCCACCTCCTGGGCTAAAGCATTCCTCCTACCTCAGCCTCCTGAAAAGCTGCAACTACAGACACATGTCACCATGTCTGGCTAAATTTTTTTGTATTTTTTTTGTAGAGATGGGTTTTACTATCTTGCCCAGGCTGGTCTCGAACTCATGAGCTCAAGCGATCTGCCTGCCTCAGACTCCCAAAGTGCTGGGATTACAGGCAAGAGCCACTGTGCCTGGCCAATTTATAGAACATTTAAATGCAGAAAGTTTTTCATGCCTGTAATCCCAGGACTTTTGGAAGCCAGGGTAGGCAGATCACTCGAGGTCAGGAGTTCAAGACCAGCCTGGCCAACATGGTGAAACCCCATTTCAACTAAAAATACAAAAATTAGCCAGGTGTGGCCGGGCATGGTGGCTCACGCCTGTAATCTCAGCACTTTGGGAGGCCGAGGCAGGCGGATCACAAGGTTGGGAGTTCGAGACCAGCCTGCCCAACATCAGGTGAAACCCCATCTCTACTAAAATACGAAAAATTAGCCAGGCATGGTGGCATGTGCCTGTAATCCCAGCTACTTGGGAGGCTGAGGCAGGGGAATCACTTGAACCCGGGAGGCGGAGGTTGCAGTGAGCTGAGATCTGCCACTGCACTCCAGCCTGGTGACACAGCAAGATTCTGTCTCAAAAAAAAAAAAAATTAGCCAGGTGTGGTGGTGGGCACCTGTAGTTCCCAGCTACTCTGGAGGCTGACACAGGAGAATTGCTTAAATCCAGAAGGCGGAGGTTGCAGTGAGCCAAGATCACGCCATTGCACTCCAGCCTGGGCAACAAGAGCGAAACTCCATCTCGAAAACAAAACAAAACAAAAGAAAAGAAAAGAAAAGAAAAGAAAAGAAAAGAAAAGAAAAGAGCGCTCTACCTTGGATGACAGAGCAAGACTCCGTCTCAAAAAAAAAAAAGAAAAAAAGAAAAAAAAGAACTTCTATTTTCTCTTTTTTCAGATGGGGGAATTCCTCTTTTGTAAATTTACTACAGAAAACATGTATTTTTACAATTAGAAGGAAAACTGGTTTTAAAAGATAAAATATTTAACTCTCCCATACACGGTCAAATGATTTTCAACAAAAGTCCCAAGATCACTCAAGGGGAAAGGAAAGTCTTTTCAACAAATGGTGTTGGAGAAACTGGATATCCACATGTAAAAGAAAAAAGATGGACTCCTACCTCACACCACATACAAAAACGTACTCAAAATGAAGCAATAAACTAAACCTAAGAGCTAAAATTATAAAATTATTAGAGGAAGGCCGGGCACGGTGGCTCACACCTGTGATCCCAGCACTTTGGGAGGCAGAGGCAGGTGGATCACCTGAGGTCAGGAGTTTGAGACCAGCCTGGCCAACATGGTAAAACCTCATCTCTACTAAAAATACAAAAAAGTAGCCGGGCGTGGTGGTGCATGCCTGTAATCCCAGCTACTCGGGAGGCTGAGGCAGGAGAATCACTTGACCCTGGGAGGCAGAGGTTGCAGTGAGCTGAGATCGCACCATTGCACTCCAGCCTGGGCGACAGAGCAAGACTCTGCGTTGAAAAAAAAAAAATTATTAGAGGAAAACATAGGGGTAATGTATTTCAGACATTAGATTTGACAATAATTTCTTGGATATAATACCAAAACAAAACAAAAAATAAATTTGGACTTCATCAAAATTAAAAACTTTTGGCCAGGCACAGTAGCATGTGCCTGCAGTCCCAGCTACTTGGGAGGCTAAGGTGAGAGGATCTCTTGAGCCCAGAAGTTCAAGTCCAGCTGGACAAATAGTGAGACCTCATCTCTAAAAAAAATAAAATACAAAAAAATAAAAATTTAACTAAAAAATTTTTTAAACTTTTGTGCATCAAAGAATACTATCAACAGAGTGAAAAGGCAACCCACAGAATGGGAAAAAATATTTACAAATCATATATCTGATAAGGGATTAATATCTAGAATACATAAAGAACTCCTAAAACTCAACAACAAAATAACAACCTGGAAGAAATGAACAAAGGACTTGAATAGACACTTGTCCAAAGAAGATATACAAATGGTCAATAAACATGAAAAGATAGCCCCAACATCACTAATCATTAAGAAAATGCAAATCAAAAGCACAATGAGGGCCAGGCGCAGTGGCTCACGCCTGTAATCTCAGCACTTTGGGAGGCCGAGGCGGGCAGATCACCTGAGGTCAGGAGTTCGAGACCACCCTGGCCAACATGGTGAAACCCCATCTCTACTAAAAATACAAAAATTAGCCGGGTGTGGTGGAGCACGCCTGCATTCCCAGCTACGCGGGAGGCTGAGGTAGGAGAATTGCCTGAACCCAGGAGGTAGAGGTTGCAGTGAGCCGAGATCACGCCATTGCCCGCCAGCATGGGCAACGGAGTGAGACGCCGTCTCAAAAAAAAAAACAAAACAAAAACAAAAAAACACCACAGCCAGGTGCAGTGGCTCACACCTGTAATCCCAGCACTTCGGGAGGCCGAGGTAGGCGGATCACCTGAGGTCGGGAATTTGAGATCAGCCTGACCAACATGGTGAAACCCCGTCTCTACTAAAATTACAAAATTAGCTGGGTGTGATGGCACAACAGTTCACTTCCATTAATATGGCCATTATAAAAAATAAATATGGCAGATGCTGGTGAGGATGCGAAATCATGTGAAATGGCTAGTGAGCCATTCTGCATTGCTAATGGGAATATAATATGGGACAGTTGCTGTGAAAAACAGTGCGGCAGTTCCTCAAATAACCAAACAGGGCCAGGAGCAGCGGCTCACGCCTGTAATCCCAGCACTTTGCTGGGCCGAGGTGGGAGAATTGCTTGAGCTCAGGAGTTTGAGACCACCTGGGCAACGTGGCAAAACTCTTCTCTACAAAATATGCAAATATGAGCAAGGCATGGTACCGTGCACCTGCAATCTCAGCTACCAGAACCCAGGAGGCAGATGTTGCACAGAATGGAGATCGCACCACTGCACTCCAGCCTGGGCAACAGAGTGACACTCTGTTTCTTACAAAAAAAAAAAAAAAAAAGAAAGAACGAAAGAAAGGGAATTATTTTAATTTTTTTTTATTTGAGATAGTCTCGCTCTGTCGCCCAGGCTCTGTCACCTAGGAGCCACCGTGCCCGGCTGGGAATTCTTACCCATGCTAAAATGCAGATAAACCATAAAGACATCACACTAAGTGAAATGATTCAGCACAAAGGGACGAATATTATATGATTCCACCTATAATAGGTATCTAGAGTAATCAAGTTCAGAGACAGAAAGTAGAATGATGGTTACCAAGGGCTATGGTGAGGGGGTATGGAAAATTAGTGTTTAATGGGTATGGAGTTTCCTTTTAGGAAGATGAAAAAGTCCTACAGACAGATGGTAATGATGGTTGCAGAACAATGGAAATGTACTTAAGGCCACTGAACTGTACACTTAAAAATGCTTAAAAAGAAAATCGTATGCATATTTTACCATAATAAAAGGAAAGTTTAAATTTTAAATAAGACTACCAGGCACTCCTCAGATGTAACTATAAAAGCCAAATAATTTTCACTATCTCACTCTAAATTACCAGTGGAAAAATCATGGGACAAATGGTATCCTGGGTGGAGTCCTTCAGTACACTGAAATAAATCTAAGAATAGACCTGTCCCAATTGGGAACCGAACACTAGGAGAAAGACCAGGAATTCTATAAGACACCAGGTTTGGCTGACTGCTTCTAAAAATGGCTCTCAATGACCCTCAACTCCTGCTATTGATCCTTTCCCTTGAGTGTGGGCTGTATCTAGTGACTTACTGCTAATGAACAGAATACAGCAAAAGTGATACGATGTCACTTCCCAGATAGGTTATAAAAGACTGTGACATCTATCTTGCTCACATTCTCTCTCTCTGGCTCTTTCCACTTACTTGCTCTGATTAAGCAGGCTGCCATATCACCCTATAGAAAGGCCCACATAGCAAAGAATTGAGGCAGCTTCTGCTAGAAGATTACATGATTCTGCTTATAACAGACCAATAGCTAGCAAGGAACTGAGGCTCTCAAACGAACTATAGGAATTGAATCCTGCCAACAACCATCAGAATGAGCTTGGAAACAGATCCCTCCAAAGCTGGGCCTTGTGATGGCCGCAGCATACCTTGATTGCAGCCTATGACTGACCCTGAAACAGAGTATCCACCTGAGTCATACCCAAAATCTTGACCCATAAACATTGTGAGATAATAAATGTTGTTGTTTTAAAACACCAAGTTTTGAATAATTTGTTATGCAGCAATAGATAACTATATACCAGGCTTCACTGGTAATAGGGTGATAGTTTCTCAAAGTTATGCACGACCACCGGTTCCTTTTTTGTTCTAGACTATGGATTATACCTGAAAAATTAACAACTTAGCTACAGTACCAATACTGCCAATAATTATTTTAGATTTATTTTTTCAGTAAGACTTATAATAAAAAAAACTTGGTGCAAGAAAACTAGAAATTAAAGAAATTAAAGAAAACAGAAATTAAATAAATTCCTCCTTAGTAATATCCTTAATGACCTAACATAGGAAGTAAATAGCAGGCTAATGAATTCTGACAAAGATGCTAATTCTGGAGGTGTTGCCAAACAAACCAAAAGAAGATCAAAATATGAACAGAACATACTAAATAGAGATTCAATTTGTAAATGCAGAATAACATGTGGTGAAAAGTCATTTGAAAAAATTTGTTGGGTAGAAAAAGACTAAGAAAATAGCCAACAAATTAATAAGTAAACACTGACAATCCCCTAGATTATAAACTCCTTGAAGATGGAGACACACATCATAATCATTATCCTCTGCCATAACCAAGTATTGAGCTTTGCAGTTAATCAATAGATATTTGGCAAAGTTAATTAAAGGGCTCAAAACGAGACATCAAACTGTATGTGTATATATATATATACACACACACACACACACACATATATACACATTTTTTTTTTTGGATGCAGGGTCTTACTCTGTCGCCCAAGCTATAGGGCAGCGGTGCAACCTTGGCTCACTGCAACCTCAGCTTTCCAGGCTCAAGGGATCCTCCCACCTCAGCTTCCCAAGTAGCTGGGACTACAGAAACACATCACCATGCCCGGCTAATTTTTGTATCTTTTGTAGACACAGGATTTCGCCATGTTGGCCAGGCTGGTCTCGAACTCCTGGACTCAAGCGCTATCCGCCCATCTTGGCCTCCTAAAGTGCTGGGAGTACAGGCCTGTGTCACCATACTTGGCCACAAACTGTATGTAACTTAAGTCATATGGATTCACATATACAAATAGAGTAAAAAAGATAAAGTAGAACAAAAATAAGAATAAGAGGCACAAAGGGAAGTTTTTTGTCGTTTTGTTTTGAGATAGGGCCTCACTCTGTCACCCAGACTGGAGTACTGTGGCATGATCCCAGCTCATTGCAGCCTTGACCTCCTGGGCTCAGATGATCTTCCTGCCTCAGCCTCCCAGGTAGCTGGAACCACAGGTACACACCTACCTAAATTTTTGGAGAGACAGGGTTTTGCCATATTGCCCAGGCTGGTCTCGAACTCCTGAATTCAAGAGATCTTCCCAAAGTGCTGGGGTTACAGGCATGAGTCACCATGCCCAGCCAGGAAATATTTTTTAAATTGTATAGAAACTTCAAGAAATATAAGCCAGACCAAACAAGACTTAACGAAAAGAACTCCCTAAAAGAGTATTATCTGAGATATTAACATAACACTACAGTAAGTTTATTGTCTTCTAACTTGAGGAACTCCTCACAAAATAGAGATTAAGACCAGACTACTGTACCTAGATTCAAATTCTGGCTATTGGGCCCATTACTTAACTTCTCTATACCTCAATTTTCTCATCTATTAAAAAAAAAAGGGGTAATGACAGTTGCTAAGCATTAAAAGTTCTAAGATATATGTAAAGTGTTTATTCATCACAGTGCCTAGTTCACTGACTGTGCTCAATAAAATTAGCCGGGTGTGGTGGCTCACACCTATAATCCCAGCACTTTGGGAAGCCAACATGGGCGGATCACCTGAGGTCGGGAGTTCGAGACCAGTCTGACCAACATGGAGAAACCCTGTCTCCTCTAAAAATACAAAATTAGCTGGGCATGGTGGTGCATGCCTGTAATCTCAACTACTAGGGAAGCTGAGGCAGGAGAATTACTTGAACCTGGGAGGTGGAGGTTGTGGTGCTCTGAGATCACACCACTGCACTGCAGCCTAGGCAACAAGAGCAAAACTCCGTCTCAAAAAAAAAAAAAAAAAGGTAGTCATTACTTAACTAATTCTGCATGTTTCCTAACCAACAGAAGAGAAATGGTCACATTCACAGACATATTACTGTCCAAAACAGGTCCGGAACCACTTAAATATTAAAGGAAATTATCATTTTTGCACAGAGGCCCAGAATTGAAACTATCATACAAATACTACTTATCAAATTCATATAAAAATATTTTTGTCAGCAAAAGAAAATTACCTTACTAATATTATTACAAATTAAATTACAGCATTTGCATTGTTATAATTTTACTTTTAAAGTTATTAGTAATAGAAACACCTCTATCTTTCACCATACACAAAAATCAAATCAAAATGGATTAAAGACTTCTTGAATCTAAGAGCTGAAACTATGAAACAACTAGAAGAAAACACTGGGGAAACACTCCAGTACACCGATCTGGGCAAAGATTTCTTGTGTAAAATCTCAAAAGCACAGGCAACCAAGGCAAAAATAGATAATTGGGATTACATCGAACTAAAAAGCTTCTGCACAGCAAAGGAAACAATCAACAAAGTAGACAACCCACAGAATGGGAGAAAATATTTGCAAACTATCCATCTGACAAGGAGTTAACCAGAATATATAAGGAGTGCAAACAACTCAATAGCAAAAAAATTAAATAATCTGATTTTTAAATGGGCAAAAGATCTGAATGGACATTTCTCAAAAAAAAAAAGACATATGGGCCAAGAGCAGTGGCTCATGCCTATCATCTCAGCACTCTGGGAGGCCAAAGCAGGAGGATCACTTGAGCCCAGGAGTTTGAGGCCAGCCTGGGCAATACAATGAGACCCCACCTCATTAAAAGAAAAAAAAAAACACACACACACAAATGGCCAACAGGTATATGAAAAAATGCTTAATATCACTAATCATCAGAGAAACGTAAATCAAAACCACAATGTGGTATCGTCTCACCCCAGTTAAAATGGCTTATACGAAAAAGGCAGTAACAAATGCTGACAAGGATATGGAGAAAGGGGAACTCTCATGCACTGCTGGTAGGAATGGAAATTAGTATAGCCACTATGGAGGCAGTATGGAGGTTCCCCAAAACAACCAAAACTAGAACTTCCATATTATCCAGCAATTCCACTACTGGGTATACATCCAAAAGAAAGGAAATCAATACAGCAAAGAGGTATCTGTACTCCCATGTTTACTGCAGCACTATTAACAACAGCCAAAATGGAATCAACCTAAGTGTCTATCCGGATGAATGGATAAAGAAAATATGGAATATTGGCCGGGCGCGGTGGCTCAAGCCTGTAATCCCAGCACTTTGGGAGGCCGAGGCGGGTGGATGACGAGGTCAGGAGATCGAGACCATCCTGGCTAGCATGGTGAAACCCCGTCTCTACTAAAAATACAAAAAAAAACTAGCCGGGCGTGGTGGCGGGCGCCTGTAGTCCCAGCTACTCGGAGGCTGAGGCGGGAGAATGGCGTGAACCCGGGAGGCGGAGCTTGCAGTGAGCCGAGATCGCGCCACTGCACTCCAGCCTGGGTGACACAGCGAGACTCCGTCTCAAAAAAAAAAAAAAAGAAAATATGGAATATTATTCGGCCATAAAAAAGAATGAAATGTTCTTATTTGCGGCAACATGGATGCAACTGGAGGCCACTACCTTAAGTGAAATAAGCCAAGTACAGAAAGACAAATGTTATATGTTTTCACTCATATGCCAGAGCTAAAAGAGTGAATCTCATGAAGACAGAGAGCAGACTGGCAGTTTATCAGAAGCTAAAAAGGGGAAGGGGAGGGGGAAGAAAGGGAAAAAAAAGAATATAAATGTATTTATTGTTACTGAACTGTACATATAAAGTGGTAAAGATGGTAAATTATATTTGCATGCTTTACCTCAATTTAAAAAAAATTTTGGCTGGGCATGGTGGCTCACAACCATAATTTCAGCACTTTCGGAGGCCAAGGCAGGTGGATCACTTGAGCCCAGGAGTATGAGACCAGCCTGGACAACATGGCAAAACCCCATCACTACAAAAAAAAAAAAAATTAGCCTGGCATGGTGGCATGTGCCTGTGGTCCCACTACTCAGGAGGCTGAGGTGGGAAGATTGCTTGAGCCCAGGAGGCAGAAGTTGTGGTGAGCCAAGATCATGCCACTGCACTCCAGCCTAGATGACAAAGTGAGACCCTGTCTCAAAAAAAAACAAACCTTTTAAAATAAAGTTAATATAATTAGTTGATCAAAAAGGAAATAAAAATAAACCAATGCCACCCACTATTTTTAGACTGGCAAAAGTACAGATTAGGACAGGCAAGGTGGCTCACACCTGTAATCCCAGCACTTTGGGAGGTGGAGGTGGGACGACTGCCCCAGAGTTGAAGACCAGCTTAGGCAACATAGTAAGATGCCATCTGTACAAAATTTTAAAAATTAGGTGTGGTGGCATGCATCTATAGTCCTAGCTATTCAGAAAGCTGAAGCAGGAGGATCGCTTGAGCCTAGGAGTTCAAAGTTGCAGTGAGCCATGATTGTGCCACTGCATTCCAGCCTGGGTAACAGAACAAGACCCTGTCTCAAAAAAAAAAAAAAAAAAAGTATGGATTAGTTCTCAAATGTGTTTTAACTTGAAGCAAATTTTGAGTACTCACCTATAGAAAAGAGGCATTATCATAGTTAATATCACAGAAGAAAGTATTTAAATTAAAAAGTGAGGACTTTTGTACACCTCTAGTAGGAATATACTTTGTTGTTGCATACTAATCGTCCAGTGTGCATGCTAAGGGAATGTACTTTGAAAATGGTATTGTACTGTATTATAAAAGAAAGCTGAAGATATGCATACCCTGTGACTCAGCAACTCCTTTACTAGGTATATATCCTAGAAATACCTTTTCCCTATGCACACCAGCAAACAGGTACAAGAATGTTCAGTCACATTGTCCATAAATGGTAAAAACTACAAACAACCCAAATGTCCAGCAAGAGAAGAATGGATAAATTACAGTATATTCATCCAGTATATACATTCATATAGCAGCTTCTTACTGCTGCCGTAACAAATATGACAAATTTAGTGGCAAAACAACACAAATTTATATTCTAATAGCTCTAGAGGTCAGAAGTCTGGGCTTCTACTGGGCTAAAGCTCTAGGGAGAATTTATTTGCTTACCTTTTCTAGCTTCTAGAACCCACCTGAATTCTGTTTTGTTTTTGTTTTTGTTTTTTTGTTTTGTTTTTTAAGAGACAGGGTCTCACTATGTTCTCCAGGCTAGAGTGCAGTAGCTAGCTATTCACAGGCTCAATTATTACACACTACAGTCTCAAAGTCCTGAGCCCAAGCGATCCTCCTGCCTCGCCTTCCAAATAGTTGGGAATACAAGTGCACCACCAGGCCCAGCTTACCTGAATTATTTGGTTTACCACCTCATCCCCCACCTTCAAAGTCAGTAGTATAATATCTTCAAATCTCTCTCTGACCCTTGCTTCCACTGTCACATCTCCTTATCTCTCTCTGACAAAGTATATGCCTCCCTCTTATGAGCACCCCCTTGTGATTACATCGGATCCACCCAGATAATCAAGGAAAATCCTCCTCTTGCAAGAGCCTTAATTTAATCACATCTGCAAAGTCTCTTCTGCCACATAAGTTAACATATTCATGTGTTGGGGATTATGACATGAACATTTTGGGGGGCCATTATTCCACTTACCACAAAACTACACTAAAAAGAAAATGAAGAAAATGTTGCTATACTGAACTATATGAATCTCACAAACAACACTGAAAAAAGTTAAGCAAGACAAAATAATATACACAGTATGAGCCCTTTTACAGATAAAAGTTCAAAAATAAGCAAAACTAAACTACATTAAATGGAGATGCAAATATAGATTGTAAGTTTATAAAGAAAAGCAAAAACATTATTATCACAAATATCATAAGAATGGATAGCTCTGGGGTAAAGAAAGTAGGTGAAAGCCAGGCAACTTACACCTGTAGTAATCACAGCTACTAGGGAGGCTGAGGATCACTTGAGTGCAGAAGTTTGAGACTAGCCTAAACAACATAGGGAGATCCCATCTCAACAAAGCAAAACAAAAAAGGCAGGTGAGATCAGGAACAGGAGTCTGAGATGCTGGCAATGTTTTATTTATTGAACACTGGCTTTATAATTAATTATTAATTAAACTGCACATATATGTTTTATATACACCATGATTAATATAGCTTATAAAGAACAGTAACAGGCTGGGCACGGTGGCTCAAGCCTGTAATCCCAGCACTTTGGGAGGCCGAGTCAGGTGGATCACGAGGTCAGGATATCGAGACCATCCTGGCTAACACGGTGAAACCCCGTCTCTACTAAAAAATACATAAAAAACTAGCCGGGCGAGGTGGCAGGCACCTGTAGTCCCAGCTGCGCAGGAGGCTGAGGCAGGAGAATGGCGTAAACCCGGGAGGCGGAGCTTGCAGTGAGCTGAGATCCGGCCACTGCACTCCAGCCTGGGCGACAGAGCGAGACTCCGTCTCAAAAAAAAAAAAAAAACAGTAACAAATAATAGTTATACAAACCAGAAACAGAGAAAGCCAGACATATAATAGATTAGGCAACAACAATCTAGCAATGTGAGAGACAGCAGAAGAGTGCCCCATCTACACAATAAAAAAAAGCCAGCTAACCTGTGAGTTGAGCATGAAGTAGAAATATAGGTTTGGAATAAAGAAACAACCTTAGAAGCATGCACACAATTTACATCTTCCTAATAGAGTACACATTCCTTGAGGTCAAGAGCATCTGCGCATTCAATTGTATTCATCTAGCATCTAGCCTAATACCTACCATAGAACCTTTCACCTCCCATACGGCTGAATGAAATTAAATAGTCCTTCGGCAAATAACTGGACAGTTGATTTGAAAATTTAACACATGCTCATTCAATAAATTGTCATGAATACATGGAAGAGAAAAAAGAAGCATAATGCATAGCTTGGCCCTTAATGAGTTAACAATCAGGGAAAGAAAAGTTATTATTTCAAAAAATAATTATTTCCAAAATAATATTTGAATGAGAACACATAATACAAAAACAGCAATTAACAGTAACTATCTGGGTTTAAAAGGCAAAAAAATAGGGACTCGGCACCGTGGCTCATGCCTGTAATCCCAGCACTTTGGGAGGCCGAGGCACACGGATCACGAGGTCAGGAGTTTGAGACCAGCCTGGCCAACATGGTGAAACCCTATCTCTACTAAAAATATAAAAATTAGCCAGGCATGGTGGCAGGTGCCTGTAATCCCAGCTACTCAGGAGGCCGAGACAGGAGAATCGCTTGAACCCAGGAGGCGGAGGATGCAGTGAGCTGAGACTGCACCATTGCACTCCAGTCTAGCTGACAAGAGGGAAACTCCATCCCCCCGCAAAAAAAAGGTAAAAAATAGAAAAAGTTAACCTACATCAATTTGTAAGGGCCAAATGCATACAAAAAATTGAACAGGGAGGTTAATACTAGCTAGGATTGTCATACAAAGTTTCTTACAAGAGGTGGATATGATTTGTAGAAGAGGGTCTGGTCAATTGCAAAATAGCCACATATTTCTCCCATTCCTGTACATACATCCCTTTGCAATGTGTCCTTGATACATATCCCATGGAGAGATAGGATTGTGTTGGGCACTGTGGCACATACCTATAATCCCAGCTACTAGAGAGGCTGAGGCAGGAAGATTGCTTGAGCCCAATAGTTTCAATCCAGCCTGGGCAACATAGCAAGATCTTGTCTCTAACAAAGGTAGATCATTCCTTTGGTTCCTTTCTCCTTCTCTGAAACTGGGGTTGGCCATGTGACTTGTTCTGGCCAATGGGACATTAGCAAACATGACCCAGAATCCAGAAAAGCACTTATACACTGGACTTGCCCTCTTTCGCTACTTTTGGAGCCCAGACTCATGAGAACAAACTCAAGCTAGCCAACTGTCTCATATAAATGAGAACAAACAAGACCAAAAAAAGTACTATTCAGCTAAGCCTAAACTGCCAACCCACAGAAAAGTTAACTCATAAATAATCACTGTTTTAGCATCTAAATTTTGGGGTGCTTTGTTTCAAGGCAAAAGTTAACTAAGGAGGTATGCAAAGGCACAGAAGAGGAAATAAGCATAACATACAAGCGCATGGGAAAATAAATGATAAGATTAGTCTACATCAGGGGTGTCCAATCTTTTGGCTTCTCTGAGCTACAGCGGAAGAACTGTCTTATACCACACATGAAATAAACTAACACTAACGATAGCTGATGAGTTAAACACACACACACATAAACACACACACTACAAAAGCTCATAATGTCTTAAGAAAGTTTACAAATTTGTGTTGGGCCACATTCAAAGCCGTCCTGGGCTACATGCGGCCCATGGGCCGCAGGTTGGATAAGCTTGGTCTATGTGAAAAGGGTGCTTATTGGGAGAAAGAATACATAGGCCTGAAAGTAAACTGAGTTCAAACTGCAAAAACCAGGCTAGGAAGAGGATGGATATCATTCTGTTTCGGTTGGCAAGGTGGCACAGGGTGGGCCTGAAGGCACCCCTCCAGGAACAGGAGGATGATATGATGTAAGAGGAAAAAAAGTCAACTTAGAAGACGATTACTATCACTGTTATCTCTCAGGCTAAAGGAATAAACTTCTCCTACATTTAGGAAGGAAACTAGATAATTCACCAAATAGCACCGTTTTATAACTGTTATATAGTTTATATAAGATTCTACTCTTTGGCCAGACCTGGTGGCTCACACTTGTAATCCCAGCACTTTGGGAGGCCAACGTGGGTGGATCACCTGAGGTCAGGAGTTTGAGACCAGCCTGGCCAACATGATGAAACCCCATCTCTACTGAAAATGCAAAAAAACATTAGCTGGGCATGGTGGCGGGCACCTGTAGTTCCAGCTACTCGGGAGGCTGAGGCAGGAGAATTGCTTGAACCCAGGAGGCAGAGGTTGCAGTGAGCTGAGAACGTGCCATTGCACTCCAGCCTGGGTGACAAGAGCAAAACTCCATCTCAAAAAAAAAAAAGTATCTAAATTGTTATGTTTTAAAATAAAACAAGATCATGTGTAGAAACAAGTTTACAAAGAGTACACACCTGCTAAATTTTTCAAGGCATCTGATATACTGATAAACAACAGAAATAAGGTGCAAGGGTAGGAAAAGCCCAATGGGATTTTGCTTTTGTTTTTCTTTTTATCCCATAGATCTTAGCAAGAGCTCCTCTGAAGAGTTAGTAAAAAGAAATGAAGATTTGTAAAGAACTCCATTTGCTGATGGCAAAAGAAGAGAAGGTAAGTTTATTCACCACTCATACTTCAACTGTTCTTTATAAACTTTCAGGGGAGGTAAATTATACTTCAGGCAACCTGCAATCTCTCTGAGCTCAGTAAATCTAGGTAAAATATCTATTAAAAGTAAAGAGAAGCTTTACAGGTCAGTATGGTTACAATTACTGACAACAAAATAAAAGAGTAAACAACCTAGTTTTCCTCTCCCTGGCTACCATACTAGCAACACATAAACAAATTCTTCCCTTACAGGAAGTACAGTGTAACTTACATGGCCAGATTGTTAAGGAAAACACTAAACATTCCTTGGGTAAACAAAATCATTCCTCAAGTAAAATCTACTATAACCAATAACCAAATCAACCGAGCAAAGCATTATGTCTGCGATTCCCACTAAGACAAAGAAAAATCAATACAGAACCTTTTCTGTATCTTCATTGCAATAACATTTTAAGTATATTAACTTCCTTTTTTTTTTTTTTTTTTGAGATGGAGTCTTGCTCTGTCACTCAGGCTGGAGTGCAATGGCACTGTTTCGGCTCACCGCAAGCTCCGCCTCCCGGGTTCAAGCGATTTTTCTGCCTCAGCTTCCTGAGTAGCTGGGACTACAGGTGTGTGCCACCATACCCGGCTAATTTTTGTATGTTTTGTAGAGACAGGGTTTCACCATAGTGGCCAGGCTGGTCTCGAACTCCTGACTTCGTGATCTGCCCGCCTAGGCCTCCCAAAGTGCTAGGATTACAGGCATGAGCCACCCCGCCTGGCCTCAACTTCCTTTTTTTAAAAACAGCAAAACTGGCCAGGCACAGTATAATATAATATATCCTAATCACTTGCACATTTAATGAATCACCTATAAGATGCTGGACCCTAGCTACAGAGACACTATAGCCATCTACTTGGAACACCTCTTTCTTGTAACCATGGCTTGTACTCTGGCTTCTGGTAACACAGTCCTAACTTCTCATGGTTCAAACAGAGAGTGTAAAAACATAACATAGGAATTTTGTCAGTATTCAAGCAATTGAGGCTTGGGAGAATCCAAAGGAGAAACCCATATTGGAGGGAGAACGGGGACTCTTTAGGACAGAACTCTTCCAAGTGTTCTTGTGTTCTGAAAGAACTTGTCTAAAGCTGTTTCAGGGGTTGTGTGGACATTTAATTCCAAATAGCCTTTTAAATTTAAAAACATTTATTTTTTCATTATTTATTTAATTATTTAACAAATTATAGGGATAATATATCCACTAGCCTCTGAACCTGGTGAAGTATGTAGAATGAACTGTGGCTGATGAAACAGAAACTTCTTCCCTGAACCCACCTCTTGACTGTTAGGTCTGTTAAATGTTCATGTCTGCATCTTCCCTTCACAATACTTGGAACACTTGTAATTCCTTCCTCTGCAAATGTCTGCTTCCACTATTTGTAAGCTACAAAAGTGAGCAGATTATTTATCTTGTCGGCTGTTAAATCTCTAACCCCTAGCACAGTAACATGGTAGATGCTTAGCAAGTATTCAATCAAGGAAAGAGGCTACTATTATACAGTAATTCCCCTTATCCATGGTTTCACTATCTGCAGTTTCAGTTACCCATGGTCAACCACAGTCCAAAAATATTAAATGGAGAATTCCAGAAATAAACAATTCATATGTTTTAAATTGTATGTTGTTTTGAGTATGGTGATGAAAAAAAAATCCATAAATACTGAAGGTATATTGCAATATTACTAATAAAATAAACAGAAATAGCTCCAGCTACATTTTGAGTGTCTCTCAAAAACCTCAACAAGAGCAAAAAATGAATACATGACTACAGTAATTTTGAGTAGCATACCCTCAAATTGAAAAGACTATTTGCTATATATTTATAAAAGAATATTTCCTATAGGAGTTTTTTTTAAGTGTGGAAAGAAGTAAGCTATAGCTGTATTTTCCATAATTCTCAAAGACTTTTTATTTTGCTGATCAACTCAGTTCGTACTAGTTCAATAATGATCATAAACACTTCCCCTTGTCATAGATTTTTATTTATTTAAGAGATGGGGTCTTGCTCTGTCACCTAGGCTGGAGTGCAGTGGAGCAATTACAGATCACAGCAGCCTCAACCTCTGATCCTCCCACTCTGTCTCCCTAGCAGCTGGAACCACAGGTGTGAGCCACCATGCCCGGCTAAATTTTTGTTTGTTTGTTTTTTGTAGAGACAGGATCTCCCTGTGTTACTTTGGCTGGTCTCAAACTCCTGGGCTCAAGTGATCCTCCTGCCTTGGCCTCCCAAAGTGCTGGGATTACAGGCATGAATTATTGTTTTTTTTTAAAGCAGCAAACGTTTATTAACTCACACAGTTTCTGAGGATTAGAATCTGAAAGTGTCTCAGGTAGGTGGTTCTGGCTCAGAGTCTCTCATGAGTTGCAATCAAGCAGTCATCTGGATATATGTTACTTTTTAAAGTCATAAAGCATATAAAAAAATTGGCTGCCCCCAACCAAAGTGAAATTTAAATTCCACAATCACAGCTAACTCGGATCTGTAATATTCATTTACTGTGAAAAACCAATAACTTATTGTTGCCATATTTTTAATGCACTTTTTAGAAGTAAAATACCTTCAAAAATTGTCTAAATTATACAAACTTCCCTTCTAGTATTACATCTAAAGATATTTGAAGCCCCACATAATTGCATTCAATTTGCTAAAGCAAATGAGGTCTAACCTCATGAAGATTTCCTGAAGTATTAAAATAATCAGCACTTAAAATCAAAAGAAGATACAAAAAACTGAAGTCATATATAATGCTGTAGAGAATTTACTAAATTATGTATTAACCATACTACAAGATAATGAGCAAGATATATTATTCTCAGTCAGCCCCCTACCAATGTACAAATTTGCATCAACTTGATATTACATATTAAATTAATGAAGTTATGGACTTCAATTTCTTCTACATGTCTAAAACTGGAAGAAGGGAAAAAGCATTTCCTAACATTCTATCATAAAAGAAAAATGTTAGAGAAACTTTCCTTTAAAACCATGCTTCATATGTCCCTTTCCGAGTCTTGATAAAATGTTATCATATAGGAAAACATAAGCTTCTAAATCAAAGATTTCCTTCAATGTTTTCAATTTGCATACATCACAATATAACATACACTTATTAATCTTGTATTTGTCATCATCACTGCTTCTTTCTTTAAAAAAAAAAAAAAAAAGGAAAGAAAGCCAGCAATACATAGCATTCAATTCCCTCGATAAGTTAAAATCATTTCCTCCCTCTATCCCCAAAGGGACGTTATTCTATTCCATTTAGCCAAAAGTACACAGCCAACATACCTTTGTGGTATACTGTGGCAAATCAGGGTTTAGATACCAATGCAACTGTTATGAATGGCTCTGAACCAAACATTGTAACAAAACACACTGAGTGGATCCTCCCTCTGCGTGTGTGTGTCTACATGTGCCCATTCATAACATGACCCTCCTACACACACAGAAACTCAATTTCTACTGAATAACAAAACATCTTCACTTTATTAAAAGTGTATAATAAAACTGTCCTCTTTAGTGTTCAAAGAAAGAACAAGTTCTAAAGTGATAAGAGAGAAGAGTTAATACCATCATTGCTGCTACCCATCAACTTTAATTCAAAGTACAACTCAATGTCATTTTTACCCCTACTGTAGCCTCGACGGAAACAAAATTAACTTCGCCGTAGGATAAAGTATCCTGGCATCCCAATGGATTATTTACTTCTCTGATTTGACAGAACATATACGTGGGTCTTTTGTCCCTCCCACAGCATCCCAGGGTGTCAACATCATCTCTGTCAAAGCAAATGACGAGCAAATCCCTCAGATCACTACTTCAGCACCCTAAGTACGAGAAAGTCGCGGCCTTCACTGTCGCTACAACACAGCAAACAGATTCCGTAGTCCCATGTTCCTTTCCATTATAGTTGGGGAGGTGGGTGGGAAATAAGCGCTCAGATTTCCTAGGAATCCTTCGTGTTCGGTGCTGGTACCAGGAGTGGCATAAGTACAAGTGATATGTGGGTCACCCACAGAGAGAGACGCAGAACGAAGCTTCATGACCCTCCAAGTTCAGTGAAGACACCCAAAGCCTCGGGCAAAACGGGGCGGCAGCCTTCGGGGAAATGGGGCAGAACCAGAACGATCTCCGAGATGGAGAGTGACGGGGTCTGGCACGAGCCCGGGTCTTGCAGCGACCTGAGAGTCCCCGGTACCCCTCCCCTCCTCAGCAGGCTCGGTCACTCGGCGAGGGGTGCGGCCGGAGGAGGGGGTCGGGACTGGGGGAGGGCGGCGCCCTGGGGGGTCGGGGGGTGTGTCCTACCTGGGCCGTTGGCGGACGCAGGGGTTTCTGGAGGAGGGCTCTGGTCCAGCTCAGGACCGGGACCGGCGGGGGTTAACCCTCAGCAGGCGGGACCGCCACTGCCTGCCCATCCCCCGCCGCCGACTGCGGCCGGACCCGAGCGCGGCTTCCAGGGCCGGCCGGCTGGGTAGTTCCCTGGGGTACCGTCCGCGTTTACTGGCGGCGGCGGCGGCTGCTGCTGTTACTGCTGCTGCCGGCTCCCCCAAGCCGCTGCTCTTGTGCCAGCACTTGCTCCCCCTCCTGCCGCCGCCGCCGCCTCGTCCCCACCGCTCCCATCGCCGCTGCGGCGACTACTGCAGCGCCCGCTGACCCGACCCGACGTTATTCTCCCCCCTCGTAACCCGACACAGCCTAGCCCACCTGCCCTGCCAGCGCGCACGCCCACCTCTCCGCTACAGGTGCTGATTGGAGAGTGCGTTCCGAACTCCCAGCGTCGATTGGCTAATCCCATTGCCTATCACGAAGGGGGCGGAGAGTCGGTCAGAAACCGTCTCCGCCCCCCACCGGAGAATTGCCGCTATCTTCAGGTTTGCCTGAGAGGGCGAGTTACCGGGAAAGGAGCATCACAATGGCAGCGCGCATGCGCCTAGGAATTCTGGGCCTCGTAGTTCCAGCCACAGCCGCAACTCCCCGCCCGTCCCGAGGAGAGAAGTAGGGCTTCCGAGACAAGTAGTTTGCGCACATAGGTGTTTTCCTAGCGTGACAGTTAAATTCATTATAGAGGGATGGTTGGGACCCCAGGGTTGGGCTTTTCGGAATAAAATCGGAAATGCTTTGTCACGATACGAAATTACACACTGAGGCAGTCGCGATGAAGGGCCCAAATCGTGAGGCCCTGCAAGCCTTAAGGATCCATCCTCTTCCTCAGCGTCAGCGCTGCCAGGATCCCGCAAATTGGCGCCGTCCCCAGAACCGCCTAACGTGAAGCTAATCATCTTTGGGGGACCGGAGAAGGGCCTTAGGTGTGACGAGGAAAGGAGATGGGCACTTCCATAAACGAATGTCAGCCTAGAGATCGGAGTGTCCTTACGGTTTCCCAACCCAAAAGCAAGATTTCATTCCCTCTGTGAAACCAGCCAAAGACTCAGTGAGCAGCCCCGGTGCACACCAGTGTGCGATGCTAAGCAAGTGTATGCGGGAGGTGCTTAAAGCCTTTCAAAGAAAAGCGAGGAGGGCGGAGCAAGGACGCTGTGCAGGATGCATTTCTATTTAGTGTTGTGTCAGCCGCTTTGGTGGAGGAAAACCTTAAGATTAAGCACCTCTCCCATCTTTGCCCACCAATGTACAGTAGAAAAAACCCATTAAAAACGCTAAACAGGGCCGGGCGCGGTGGCTCAAGCCTGTAATCCCAGCACTTTGGGAGGCCGAGACGGGCGGATCACGAGGTCAGGAGATCGAGACCATCCTGGCTAACAGGGTGAAACCCCGTCTCTATTAAGAAATACAAAAAACTAGCCAGGCGAGGTGGCGGGCGCCTGTAGTCCCAGCTACTCGGGAGGCTGAGGCCGGAGAATGGCGTGAACCCGGGAGGCGGAGCTTGCAGTGAGCTGAGATCCGGCCACTGCACTCCAGCCTGGGCGACAGAGCGAGACTCCGTCTCAAAAAAAAAAAAAAAAAAAAAAACGCTAAACAGCTTTCTTAAGGTTATAAAACTAATTAGTGGCAAAATGAAAACTCAGGTCTCTCATACGCCCCACATCTAATGTCCTTTCTACTTAAGAATCACAATGATCCCCAGGGGTCTGCCATGGATGGAAAGAATGCAATGAATTATGAACTTCATCTTTACTTTAAATCCTTTTCTTCACTCAAGTGACATTGTCAGTAAAGCTGAGTAAGAATATAGAAAGGTAAATGACTAATCCTATATTCAGTCTTGGAACTGTTCCTATAGAATCTGTTTCTTCTTATTCAGGAAGTACCACAGCCTCTTGCCATTCTTTTTAAAAACAGCAGGCGTCTCTACTATCTGTCATGTCCAGATCCTTGGATTAAAAGCGGGACAAAATGTATATTAAAGGCAAGTGATGATGCAGCTCATCTTGTTCTATGCAAACATAAAGATGTTGCCAAATTGTTTTTTATTTCTACTGATTAAAACCATAAGTTACTTTTTCCATTACTATGTCTAATAGAGTATTTCATTCATTTCAGAATATTGGCCAATCATGTAATTTGAATAAGAAAACATTAGGGTTTCTGTAAATATTTTTCTTTAAAATTAAAGAAGTTTATAGGAGCCAGGCACAGTGGCTAATGCCTGTAATCCCAGCACTTTGAGAGGCTGAGGTGGGAGGATCACTTGAGTCCAGGAGTTCAAGACCAAACTGGGCAATGTAAGGAAACTCCTTCTGTTAAAAAAAAAAAAAATTATCATGGAAACATGGATTTTAAATTTTTTTCTAATTAGCCAGGCATGGTAGCATGTCCCTGTAGTCTCAGCTGTTCGGGAGGCTGAGGCAGGAAGACCAGTTGAGCCCAGGAGTTCAAGACCAGCCTGGGCAACATAACAAGACCTTGTCTCTACACACAAAAAATTTTTAATTAGCCAGCCTGTCTCTACTAAAAATACAAAAATTAGCCAGGTGTGGTGGCATGCACCTGTAGTCCCAGTCACTTGGGAGGCTGAGGCAGGAGGATTTCTTGAGTCCTAGATGTCAAGGCTGCAGTGAGCTATCATCACATCACTGCACTCCAGTCTGGGAAACAGTCATACCCTGTCTTTAAAAAAGAAAAAAAAAAGTTTATAGGGGAAAAATGTCCAGATTCATTGAAATTAGGCTTAGCAACAAAAGTTTCCCCTTTTCTCTAGTCTTTTCCATTTAAGAATTATTGAGCTGTCCCCAGAGACACTCTTTCAGTCAGGCTAAATGTCAATGTAATATGTTATTCAAGAGCTGGTACTGGAGTTTAGGAATCCCCTTTGAGATATAGATATAGACAGATCTGAATTATATATATATAAAACTCAGATATATATGTATATATCTCTTTTAAGAAATAAGCTGGGCCAGGCACGGTGGCTCAAGCCTGTAATCCCAGCAGTTTGGGAGGCCGAGACGGGTGGATCACGAGGTCAGGAGATCGAGACCATCCTGGCTAACATGGTGAAACCCCGTCTCTACTAAAAAGAATACAAAAAACTAGCCGGGCGAGGTGGCGGACACCTGTAGTCCCAGCTACTCGGGAGGCTGAGGCAGGAGAATGGAGTGAACCCGGGAGGCGGAGCTTGCAGTGAGCCCAGATCGCGCCACTGCACTCCAGCCTGGGCAACAGAGCAAGACTCCGTCTCAAAAAAAAAAAAAAAAGAAATAAGCTGGGCCTAGTAGCTCACACTTGTAATCCCAGCACTTTAGGAGGCCAAGGCAGGAGGATCCCTTGAGCCCTAGAGTTGGAGACCAGCCCTAGCAACATAGTGAGACTCTATTGCTACAAAAAATATATTTTTTTAATTATCTGGCCCCTGTAGTCCCAGCTACCCAGGAGGCTAAGGCAGCAGGATTGCTTGAGCCCAGGAGGTCGAGGCTGCAGTGAGCTATGATTGTACCACTGCACTCCAGCCTGGGTGACAACACAAGGCTCTGTCTCTAATAAATAAATGTGGTAGCCAGCCTTCCAGATGGCCCCCAATGATCCCTACCTCACTTACTCTCGTTCTTATTTATTCCTGTCCATACTGAATTGGACTGACCTGTGTAACTAATAGGATTTTCCAGAAATTATGGTGTGGGAATATCAAGGCCAGGTTATAACAGACATTGTAGCTTCTGCCTTATGCCTTCTTGGATCACTTATTTCGAAAGAAGCCAGTTGTCCTTGCCCGAATATACTCTAGCAGTCCCATGCAGTGGTCCCCTGGCGAGGAACTGAAGCATCACATCAATAATCAGCACCGGTTTGCCATCTATGTTAGTGAGCCATTCTTAGAAGTGAATCCTCCAGCCCCAGTCAAGCCTTCAGATGACTGAAAGCCCAGCTGGCTTCTTAACCACCACCTTGTGAGACACTCCAAGCCAGAATCACCCAGCTAAGTCACTTCCAAAATGGAGACCCACAGAAACTATGTGATATAGTAAATGTTTACTATTGCTTTAAGCACTAATTTTTGGGATAATTGGTCACGCCGCAAGAGATAACTAATACAGTAAGACGTGGGAAAATAAGAGACAGGAATAACTCAAGTCTAAGGATGTGTCCCTGGATAAGTCTAAAGGAATCAGGCAGATTCTAGGATCAGTCTTACAGCATATGCAAAGATATGATGTCCAAAGTTCAGATTTACACTGAAAAGTCCCTACACAGGACATAAAGCCCCTTTCAACACAGCTTCTTTTCTCCTAGCATGAAATAAATAACATATTGAAGAATCTCTTTCTTCTATTCCTTTCCTTTCATTTATGTCCTCTTCTGCCTATCTTTAGGTATCATTTTGTAACCTTCTTCCCATAATCCAAACAGAAAAGGATCTAGATGTGTCACTTACATCAAATTGTTATCGGGACAGCACCCCAGTGTGAATCCGTGTTCAACTCAAGGAAAAGAGACCTCTGCCCTTTTCTCTTTCTATCTCTTTAGAAACACATCTCAGAGTTGCACACGAGAAGTGGGTAAATTATATGATATGTTAATTATATCTCAATAAATCTCTTTTTAAAAACTCAGTTCACAGTGCTTTGAAACATGAAACTCAATCGTGAACTGGTGCTCAAGCACTTCGGAAAACCAGTAAGCAACCTTGTTTTTCAGTTTTTCATCAAATCGGTTTCTATTTGAACGTTACTTAAACCACAAACAAAATCCCCGTAAACAAGATTTTTTGCTTTTTTGTGAGACAGTCTTGCTCTGTCGCCCAGGCTGGAGTGCAGTGGTGCGATCTCGGCTCATTGCAAGCTCCGCCTCCCAGGTTCACGCCATTCTCCTGCCTCAGCTCCCGGAGTAGCTGGGACTACAGGCGCCCGCCACCTCGCCTGGCTAATTTTTTGTATTTTTAGTAGAGACGAGGTTTCACCGTGTTAGCCAGGATGATCTTGATCTCCTGACCTCATGATCTGCCCGCCTCGGCCTCTCAAAGTGCTGGGATTACAGGCTTGAACCTCCGCGCCCGCGCTCCCGTGCCCGGCCCCCAAAAACAAGTTTTTATAGAGCCTACTAATGCCATCTACTCTGATAGGCACTGGGCAAACAAATTTGAATAAATTCAGTCCTGTCCCTCAGGGTTTCACAATGTAAGGATTAGCAAACATGCAAATCTTACTATAATACATTGTAATAACTGCTGTAAGAGAGGTATACAGCATATAGGCCGGGCGCAGTGGCTCAAGCCTGTAATCCCAGCACTTTGGGAGGCCGAGACAGGCGGATCACGAGGTCAGGAGATCGAGACCATCCTGGCTAACACGGTGAAACCCCGTCTCTACTAAAAATACAAAAAACTAGCCGGGCAATGTGGCGGACGCCTGTAGTCCCAGCTACTCGGGAGGCTGAGGCAGGAGAATGGCGTGAACCCGGGAGGCGGAGCTTGCAGTGAGCTGAGAACCGGCCACTGCACTCCAGCCTGGGCGACAGAGCGAGACTCCGTCTCAAAAAAAAAAAAAAAAAAAAAGAAAGAGGTATACAGCATATAAAGATACTCAAAAGCCAAATCCTTGGGGTTCTCTGAGAGCTTCATTTCTTTAAGCCAGTGTCAGCTGCATTCATATTTCGACAGAAAGGCATTCACATCACATATATGCACTAACTCAAGTGTTTGTGTGTTTTTGAAAAGCTTGTTTTTAAGTAAAAGGATTGATTTTTTTTTTTTTTTTTTTTTTGAGATGGAGTCTCACCTTGTCACTCAGGCTGGAGGCCAGTGGCACAATCTTGGCTCACTGCAACCTCCACCTTCCAGGATCAAGTAGTTCTCTTGCCTCAGCCTCCCAAGTAGCTGGGATTACAGTCGCCTGCCAGCATGCCAGAATAATTTTTGTATTTTTAGTAGAGACAGGGTTTCACTATGTTGGCCAGGCTGGTCTCGAACTCCTGACCTCGTGATCCACCCGCCTCAGCCTCCCAAGGTGCTGGGATTACAGGTGTGAGCCATTGCTCCCAGCCTTGATTTCTTTCCTTTTTTTTAAAAAAACAGAGTCTTGCTCTGTCACCCAGGCTGGAGCACAATGGCACCATCTGGGCTCACTGCAACCTCCACCTCCTGGGTTCAAGCGATTCTCCTGCCTCAGTCTCCCGAGTAGCTGGGACCATAGGTGTGTGCCACCACACCTGGCCTTGATTTCTAATTTTTGTATTTTCAGTAGAGACAAGGTTTCACTATGTTGGCCAGGCTGGTCTCAAACTCATGACCTCGTGATCCACCCGCCTCACCCTCCCAAGGTGCTGTGATTACAGGCATGAGCCACCACACCCGGTCTTGATTTCTAATTAAAGAAATTTCAAGCAAAAAGAATTAGGTAAGAGAAAACGGTGTTGAGGCGGCAAGGCAAAAGAACTCTCAATTTGGGAGATAAGAGTTTATTCTCTTTTAACCTGTTGATTATCAGTTGTGTTTAATGATGATTAAAATAGACCATAATATCAGAGAAGATTGACATTGATTAGACCTAGTAAAGTGAGAAAAGAAACTAAGAGAGTTTACATTCACAAAGTAATTCTAATTGTAGTTATTTCTTGATCTGCTTCCCATTTAGGCCTTTTATGAAACAGAATAATTATATAATTAACCGTTAACTTTTTGAAAGTCTTATTAGAAGAGTGAATTATAGCTATATATATTTGCCGTAGTTTTGTTGCAAAGATTTTTTTTTTTTTTTCGGAGACAGAGTTTTGCTCTCGTTAGCCAAGCTGGAGTGCAATGGCGTGATCTCAGCTCACTGCAACCTCTGCCTCGCGGATTCAAGTGATTCTCCAGCCTCAGCCTCCCTAGTAGCTGGGATTACAGGCGCCCACCACTATGCCCAGCTAATTTTTTTTGTATTTTTAGTAGAAACGGGGTTTCACCATGTTAACCAGGCTGGTCTCGAACTGCAGACCTCAGGTGATCCGCTGCCCTCGGCCTCCCAAAGTGCTGGGATTACAGGCGTGAGCTACCGTTCCCGGCCCCATTAATATATTATTGTTGTATACTCATAGTTTTAAAATGAGAAAGTAGTGGGGTGATGTTATGATTGTGCCTGTTACAGTCTGGAAAAAGTTCAGTGACTTTTCGTCTAGTTCAGGAAGCAGCCGCTCCACTCCTAACGCTGGACAGCTTTCCGTGATTTTCAGGCTCTTCTGGCAGGATCATTAACTGACTAGCAATGCTAATAGCGCACCCTAGTGATAATAGTGTTCCATTGCAAGGTGTATTGAAGCAAAACTGGTTTTATATTTTTGACATTAATCAAAGCCGACTAGCCAGTGGCTAAGGATTTTAATCATTTTTAAAGACCTGATTATGCTCATGATAAAGATAATCTTTTTTTTTTTTTGAGACGGAGTCTCACTCTGTCGCCCAGGCTGGAGTGCAGTGGCACAATCTTGGCTCACTGCAACCTCTGCTTCCTGTGTTCAAGTGATTCTCCTGACTCAGCCTTCTGAGTAGCTGGGATTATAGGCGAGCACCACCACGCCAGGCTAATTTTTGTATTTTTAGTAGAGACGGGTTTCCGCCACGTTGGCCAGGCTGGTCTCGAACTCCTGACCTCAGGTGATTCACCCGCCTCGGCCTCCCAAAGTGCTAGGATTACAGGCATGAGCCACTGCGCCGGGCCAAAGATGATCTTGAAATATTTTTCTGGTGGTGTCATTTTGGGAATTGTATGTTCTACAAAATAAAATATATTTGTAGATGGCAGATAAAAATTTCCAGAAATGTATTGAGTACCTACATCAAGGTTACCATAGGATATCCTATGGAGGAGTAAAAACATATAAGGGGGCCGGGTGCGGTGGCTCAAGCCTGTAATCCCAGCACTTTGGGAGGCCGAGACAGGCGGATCACGAGGTCAGGAGATCAAGACCATCCTGGCTAACATGGTGAAACCCCGTCTCTACTAAAAAAAAAAATACAAAAAAACTAGCCAGGCGAGGTGGCGGGTGCCTGTAGTCCCAGCTACTCGGGAGGCTGAGGCAGGAGAACGGCATGAACCCGGGAGGCGGAGCTTGCAGTGAGCTGAGATCCGGCCACTGCACTCCAGCCTGGGCGACAGAGCAAGACTCCGTCTCAAAAAACAAAACAAAACAAAACAAAACAAAAAACAACATATAAGATATGGTTCCTATATATGCTATTTTGAATTATAGTTTTTGTACATCTTATTTTTATAGAATGTAGAGGGATAATTTCTTATACTATGTATTCCCCATACCTTCTTCACTTTGTAAATATTAAGTACACTTAGTAGGTATTTTAAAATAATTAATGCAAAAAGTTAAATACTAATAAGTACAAAAATACAAGTGATGTCACACATTGTTTTAACTTTCAAACAAGTGCTATCAGCACCTCCGGGTTTGCCTTTTTCTGCATTTTTCTGTATTAAGATGCTTTCAAAGAAAATAAATAGTATCACTCTGTTGCCCAGGCTGGAGTGCAAGGGTGCCAGCATAGCTCTCTGTAACCTCGAACATCTGAGCTCAAGCAATTCTCCTACCTCAGCCTCCTCAGTAGCTAGAACTACAGCAGCATACCACTTTGTCTTTTTATTATTATTATTTTGTAGGGCTAGCACTCTGTTGCCCAGTCTGGTCTTGAACTGCTGGCTTCATGGTATCTTCTCACCTTAGCCTCCCAAAGCACTAGGATTTCAGGTTTGAACCACTGCGCCCAGCAAGTTGCTTTTTTATTTTCCTTGACTCTTACCCAGAAACACAACAAGGGTGATTGTTAAAACAACAAAGAAAATCCTTCAGTGTGGAGACCTCAGAAGAGAGAGAAGAGAGAACAGTCCCAGGAAATGTACCTTAGGAGTAGTAACAGCAGTGTAGAAACTAGAACTAGAAACCTGGCTTTCTGCGTTCCTGGGTCAGTCTGTCTGATACACAGCATTCAAATAGAGTCCCTGATTATTCTTAGCACAGCATCTCACTGTGCTCGCATGTAAAGCTTGCTCTAAACAAGTCAGGGTTGCAAGTCTGTAGGGGAATAAATATCCAGATCCAGCTGGAGATGAGTTCTAGCCTTGTAGAAGGACGGTATCCGTATTCCTTTTTTCTTTTTTCTTTCTTTTTTTTTTTTTAGACGGAGTTTCTCTCTTATTGCACAGGCTGGAGTGCAACCTCCTCGGCTCACTGCAACCTCTACCTCCTGGGTTCAAGCAATTCTCCTGCCTCAGTAGAAGGCAGTAGCTGGGATTATAGGTGCCCACCACCATGCCCAGCTAATTTTTTAGTATTTTTAGTAGACACAGGGTTTCACCATGTTGGCCAGGCTGTTCTCAAACTCCTGACCTCAGGTGATCCACCCGCCTCGGCCTCCCAAAGTGCTGGGATTACAGGTGTGAGCCACCTCGCCTCGCCTCCTCTTTTCTTAGTAAACTGAAACTTCATTTTTTTGCTCACACAGATTTTCAAAAAATGTGTTGCTGGGAAAATAAAAACAACTGGAAAAAATAAAAATTTTAAACTTTGAATTCTAGTTGAATGTAATAGGAAGTTGAGAATAAACTCAAGTACATTTTACATACGATAAAGGTGACATCTCAGATAGTTGGGACAAAGATGGACCCTCTTAGAAACAGTGTCCAGAGAACCAGATTAGATGGTTAAAAATAATAATAAAACTGAACCACAAACAGGAATAAACTCCAAATGGATCAGAGATCTAAATGTAAAAAATGAAATCATACAAGTACTAGAAGAAAACATGGATGAATTCCTTTAAACCTGGGTATGAGAAGAGGCTTCCTAATTATAATTCAACATCCAGATGTAATTTTTGAAAAGATTGAAGAATTTAACCACAAAACATTAAAAGAACTTTTTATGGAATTGAAACTATAAAGTCAAAATTGGTGAGATAAAATATTTAAAATATATTTCACAGATAAAGAGCTAATATCTTGGATATATTTTAAAAAGCTTAAAAATCCAGGGAAAAAAGAATTTAAAACAATGGAAAAATGGGCAAAAAATATAACATACCTACTATATGGCTAAAATTAGAAAGACTAACAGCATCCAATGTTTGTGAGGATGTGGAGCAACCAGAGCTCTCAAACATTGTTGGTAGGAATGTAAATGGTACATCCATGTTGAAAAAAAGATCTGAAAATTTCTTTCAGACTAAACATATATCTATCCTATGAATCAGCAGTTTGACTTCAAGATATGTACCCAAAAGAAATGAAAACATATTTTCACAAAAAGACTAACTCAAGAATGTTCAGAGTAGTTTTATTTATAATATCCCAAAATAGGAAACAGCTCAGGTCCGAAGGAGAATAGACTACAAACTGTACTATGTTCATAAGTGGAATATCACTCAACACTAAAAATAACCTAATACACAAAACAACACGGATGAATCTGAAAAACAATATGCTGAAAGAAATAAACCTTGCCAAAGCACCATATTATATGATTCTATTTATATGAAGAAGTCTTATGGAAAAGAGAACATACTGGATTATTCTAGTTATGTAAAAGTCTAGCACAAAACACACTGATCTATGGTAGAAAAAAATTAGAACAATGGTTGCCTCTGAGGAGACAAGGGCTGGGATTAGCTGGTAAGGTATAGAAAGTAATGATAATGTTCTATATCTTTTTTTTTTTTTTTTTTTTTTTTGAGACGGAGTCTCGCTCTGTAGCCCAGGCTGGAGTGCAGTGGCCGGATCTCAGCTCACTGCAAGCTCCGCCTCCCGGGTCTACGCCATTCTCCTGCCTCAGCCTCCCGAGTAGCTGGGACTACAGGCGCCCGCCACCTCGCCCGGCTAGTTTTTTGTATTTTTTAGTAGAGACGGGGTTTCACTGTGTTAGCCAGGATGGTCTCGATCTCCTGACCTCGTGATCTGCCCGTCTCGGCCTCCCAAAGTGCTGGGATTACAGGCTTGAGCCACCGCGCCCGGCCTGTTCTATATCTTAATAGAGTTTTGGGTTACATAAGTGCATGCATTTGTCAAAACTCTGTGAATGTACACTTAAGATTTGTGCATTCATTGAACGTAAATTTTATATCAAAAGAAAAAACTGACCAGGCATGGTGGCTTGCATGCCTTTCCCAGCACTTTAGGAGGTCAAGGCAGGAGCATTGCTTGGGCCCAAGAGTTCAAGACCAGTCTTGGCAATATAGTGAGATCCCTTCTCTACAAAAATAAAAGTAAATGAGCTGGGTATAGTGGCATGCGCCTGTAGTCCCAGTCACTTGGGAGGCTGAGGTGAGAGGACTATTTGTGCCCAGATGGTTGGGGCTGCAGTGAGGTGAGATTGCACACACTGCACTCCAGCCTGTGTGACAGAGTGAGACCCTGTCTCGAAAAAAAAAAAAAGAAAGAAAAAGAGAAGAAAAAACCTGCAAAAAATATTGAGCTCTAGTTAATTATATGCATATAAAATACATTAGGGGGGATATGTATTAATTACTGCAATTGACTTTGAATTTTTTCCAAAAAATAAGAGGGATTGATGAATGAATAGAGGGATGGATAGGTGGATAGATACACGATAAAGCAAGTATAGCAAATTACTACTGGTAGAATCTTGGTGGTGGTATATGCATGGTCGCTATAAAGTTCTTTCAACTTTGCTGTATGTTTAAAAATATTCATAATAGACCAGTTTTGGTGGCTTATGCCTGTAATCTCAGCACTTTGGGAGGCTATAATGGGAAGATTACTTGAGGCCAGGAGTTCAAGACCAGCCCGGGCAACACAGTAAGACCCCATGTCTACCAAAAATTTAAAAATAATAAAAAATTAGCCCTTCATAGTGTTGCATGCCTGTGGTCTTAGCTACCTGGGAGGCTGAGGTGGGAGGATCACTTGAGCCCAGGAGTTCAAGGTTACAATGAGCTGTGATTGCACCACTGCACTAGAGCCTAGGTAACAGAGTAAGACCTTGTCTATAAAAAAAGACAAGAAAAGAAAATATTCATAATAAAATATTGGAAAAAAATATTTCACACCCATGTTAGGGAGCCATCTTGGAAACAGGTCCTCTGATCAACATCTACTTAGGATCCAGCAGGGCTGCAAATGCACAGAGCGTTCAGTTCTACCCAGGGCTGGGGGCAGTGCGCACCAGCTTTCTGTGCTGATGTAACAAATGAACACTGACCTAGTGGCTTAAACAACACGACATTTTAATCTTACAGTTTTGTCGCTCAGAAGTCCAACATGGGTCTCACTGGGCTTAAATGAAGGAGTTGGTAGGGCTGCCTTCCTTTTTAGAGGCGCAAGGAGAGAATTTGATCCCTTGCCTTTTCCAGCTTCTAGAGGCTGCCCATATTCCCTGGCTTATGGCCCACTTCCTCCATCTTCAAAGTCAGCAGCAACAGTGGGCCAAGTCCTTATGGTATGTCTCTGTGACCCAGGCTTCTGCAAGCCTCTTCTCCTTTTAAGAATCCATGAGATTAGCCGGGCGCGGTGGCTCACGCCTGTAATCCCAGCACTTTGGGAGGCCGAGGCAGGCAGATCACGAGGTCAGGAGTTTGAGACCAGCCTGACCAACATGGTGAAACCCCGTCTCTACTAAAAATACAAAAATAAGCTGGGACTGATGGCGCACGCCTGTAGTTCCAGCTACTCAGGAGGCTGAGGCAGGAGAATCGCTTGAACCTGGAGTGCGGAGCTTGAAGTGAGCAGAGATCGTGCCACTGCCCTCCAGCCTGGTTGACAGAGCAAGACTCCTTCTCAGGAAAAAAAAAAAAAAAAAAGAATCCATGTGATTAATTTGGGCTCACCTGGATAATCCAGGAAACTCTCCATCTCAAGGTCTGTACACATAATCACACCTATAAAGTCCCTTTTGCCATGTAAGGTAAACATGTTGACAGGTTTCAGGGTAGAACATGGACATCCTGTGGAGGCAAGTGGACATTGCTGTGTGCCTGCCACAGGGAGCATTAAAAACAACACTTCCTACAAGAAGTAAAGCTCGAGTTCAACTCTTAAATTTTCTTGCATCTTTTAATTTGCATTCATAATATTATTCATTTATATATCCTTGCTTTTGTCGTTTCTGCATTAATTATTTCTATGTTAGAACTCGGGGATTTCTTCAATAAATGGCTGTAAAACTCCTATGGTTTGTGTTATCTTTGCTAAGAATTATAACAAAACATTTTAAAAATTCAAATCAGGCTTTGATATGGTTTGGCTCTGTGTCCCCACCCAAATCTCACCTCAAACTGTAATCCCCATAATCCCCACGTGTCAAGGGCAGGACCAGGTGGAGGCAACTGGATCATGAGGGTGGTCCCCCCCAGTGCTGCTCTCGTGATAGTGAGTTCTCATGGGATCCGGTGGTTTTATAAGCGTCTGGCATTTCCCCTGCTTACACTGACTCTGCCCTCCTGTCTTGTGAAGAAGGTGCCTCCTGCTTCTCCTTTGCCTTCTGCCAGATTTTAAGTTTCCTGAGGCTTCCCCAGCAATGTGGAACTGTGAGTCAATTAAACCTCTTTCCTTTGCAAATTACCCAGTCTCAGATATTTCTTCAGAGCAGTGTGAGAAGGGACTAATACAGGCTTATTTTGATGCTCCTTTAATTGTTGGTTTGACCTTGTGCCATTTCATACACTGGACACTAATTGTGTTGGTCTTTTGCAAATTATAAATCCCACTCTGCAGGAGCAAATTTATTAACTTTTATGTGCCACCTAGCCTAGAGTCATGCACAGATAATAATTAGGAGAAAATAAAAATAAAAAACTAGGCTGGGGGCGGTGGCTCATGCCTGCAATCCCAGAACTTTGGGAGGCTGAGACAGACTGATCAATTGAGCTTAGGAGTTTGAGACCAGCTTGGGCAATATGGCAAAACCCCAGGTCTACAAAAAAATACAAAAATTAACTAGGTATGGTGGCGCACACCTGTAGTCCCAGCTAGTTGGGAGGCTGAGGTGGGAGGATCGCTTGAGCCTGGGAAGCGGAGGCTGCAGTGAGTCGAGATTGCGTCACTGCACTTCATTCTGGAAGACAGAGTGAGACTTTTCTCAAATAAATAAGGAGTAAACATAGGGATTTCCCTATTTTTAAACCATATTAACTCACCTAAGCATTAATCCCTCATAGACCATAAAACTGACTTTCAAAACAATAGTAGCTGCTGTTCAAAATAGCTTCAGTATTTCTCTCTCATTTGATTCCAGCCCTAATTAGAATCAATGACTTTGATGGATGAAATCCACAAGGAAGTACATAGGAAGCAAGAAGGCAAGAGGGCAAGACTGGAACCTGGAGAAAAGTCAACATTTAAAAGGAAGATGGAAGGACAGGATTGAGGAGAGGCCATTGGATAGGACAGTCTGACCTGTGTGAAAAGTATTCCTGCTGAGCTCCCAGATTCTCTTTCCTTGCCTCTTGCTTCACTGTGTTTACTTTTACCCAGAGGCTCCTCCTGGAAGGATCTCAGAACAGTTTGGGTTATTCTCAGCTACCCCTTGCCTATTCTTTCCTGACAGGAAAAATTCTAGTCCACTCCAACTGCAAATGTCAGGAGGAGGATTTGGTAGACCATCTTCTTTTTTATCTGATTTTATTTATTTGTTTGTTTAATAGAAAATATATTCATATAGTGCAACATTCAAAAGGTCAAAAGGTATTAAAAAGAGTATATTGTGAGGCAGGAGGACTGCTTGTGCCCAGGAGTTTAAGACCAGCCTGGGCAACTTAGTGAGGCCCTGTCTCTACAAAAATTAAAAATAAAATTAAATTAACTGGACGTGGTCCTAGATACTCTGGAGGCTGAGGTGGGAGGATTGCTTGAGCCTAGGAGGTCGAGGCTGCAGTGAGATGTGATCATGTCACTGCTCTCCAGCCTGGGCAACAGAATGAGACCCTGTCTCGAAAAAAAAAAAAAATATATATATATATATATATAGAGAGAGAGAGAGAGAGTTATATTTATATTTATATATACAGTGAAGAGTAAGTCTCCTTTCCATCCATGTCTCCCGTGGATGTTCCCTGACTTTTACTACTGGTCTCTTACATATTGTAGGGAGCCAGAGATAACCTCCAACCTCTCTTTTAGCTCTTAGTGCGCTCTTCAGCTGGATGTAAAAACTACATTGACATCATACAGATTAACCAGAGAAAAGTATACAAATTGTATTGGTTTTCCATGGTTATTGCCTCCAGTTCCGTCTCTGGTGATAAGGACTGTTTTCTCACCCTGGTATAGAGAGGGTCCCCTTCTCAGAAGAATCTTTCTTTCTTGCTGTATGCAAAATTCAAACAGTATTAAAACATTCAAACAAAAGGCATTAAAACATTCAAAAAGTATAAAAAGAATATATTGTGAGGCAGGAGGGTTGCTTGAGCCCAGGAGTTCAAGACCAGCCTGGGAAAAATAGTGAGATGCCGTTGCTACAAAAAATTTTAAAACTAGTCAGGCATGATGGTGTATACCTGTATTCCCAACCACTCAGGAGGCTGAGGGGGGAGGATCTCTTGAGCCCAGAGTTCAGCGTTACAGGGAGCTATGATCTCACCACTGTACTCCAGCCTGGGTGACCTAGCAAAACCCTGTCTCTAAAAAAAAAATAATAATAAGGCCAGGTGCAGTGGCTCACGCCTGCAATCCCAGCACTTTGGGAGGCCGATGCTGGCAGATCACTTGAGGTCAGGAGTTCGAGACTAGCCTGGGCAACATAGTGAAACCCCATCTCTACTAAAAAATACAAAAATTAGCCAGGCATGATGGTGAGTGCCTGTAGTCCCAGCTACTTAAGAGACTGAGGCGGGAGAATCACTGGAACCCAGGAGGTGGAGGTTGCAGTGGGCTAAGATTGTGCCACTGCACTCCAGTCTGGGTGACAGAGTGAGATCCTGCCTCAAAAAATAAATAAATAAATAAATAATAATAATAAAATGGATAATTATTATTAACTAAAGTCCATAGTTTGTCCAAATATCCTTAGTTTTTACCTAGTGTCCTTTTTCTGTTCTAGGAACTCATCCAGGGTACCACCTCACGTCTATGACTTGGCTATGACTTGGACAGCTTTGAGGAATACTGTTAAGTATGTTGTAGCTTGTCTCTCTATTGGAATGTGATGTTTTTCTTATTATTAGACTGGAGTTAAGGGTTTTAGGGAGGAAAACCACATAAAGTACCATTTCATCATATCAAGGTTACATACCATCAACATGATTCTATCACTACTGATATTTACCTTGCTCACCTGGTTGAGGTAATGTTTATCAGGTTTCTTCACTGTAAAGTTACCCTTTTTTCTCCATTTCATATTGTATTCTTTGGAAGGAAGTCACTGTAGTCCATACTTTGGCCAGGCGTGGTGGCTCATGCCTGTAATCCTAGTACTTTGGGAGGCCGAGGCGGGTGAATTGCTTGAACTCAGGAGTTCGAGACCAGCCTGGGCAACATGGTGAAACCTTGATCTACAAAAAATACAAAAAAAGTAGCTGGGCATGGTGGCACACGCCTGTAGTTCCAGCTAATTGGGGGACTGAGGTGGGAGGATCTCTCGAGCCCAGGAGGTTGAAGCTGCAGGTCATTGAGATGACGTCACTGTACTTCAGCCTGGGCAACAAAGTGAGACCGTCTCAAAAAAAAAAAAAAAAAAAGCTCATAACAGCTTTATTCCAAATGGCAACTTTAGAAACAACCCAGATGTCTATTAATAGGAGACTGGGTAAATTACGTACTCACACAACTAGATACTAACTAGCCATGAGAAGAAAGACCTACTGGAACATACAACATGGATGAATCTCAAAGATGAAAAACCTGAACACAAAGAGTAGATCCTGTATGTTACTGTAGATGGGCTAAGTGAGTGCACGTAGTGCTCACTGAAGATTTCTGCGTTACATGTTAACAGCCACCAGAAAGCATCCATTACAGAAGAGGGACCAAAACAATCAAGTGTCAAAATACTGCTCACACTAATGTTTTAGCACCCTTTGGAGACTGGCACAATGGGCACACAACTGGACAGACGGGGGTTAAGCATAGGCCCAGTGGCATGGGCCTCCACGCATCAAGACGGCCACCTTTCAATGTCCACCCTGTCAGCAACAGAGACCAATGCTCTATGGATGCGGCATTATTTTTGTTTTTGTTTTTCTTTTTTTTTTTGAGATGGAGTCTCACTCTTTCGCCCAGGCTGGCGTGCAGTGGCATGATCTCGGCTCACTGCAACCTCTGCTTCCTGGGTTCAAGTGATTTTCCTGTCTCAGCCTCCCGAGTAGCTGGGATTACAGGCACATGCCACCATGCCTGGCTAATTTTTGTATTTTTAGCAGAGACGGGGTTTCGCCACGTTGGTCGGGTTGGTCTCAAACTCCTGACCTCAGGTGATCTGGCCACCTCGGCCTCCCACAGGGCTGGGATTACAGGTGTGAGCCACCTCACCCAGCCTGTGCACTGTTTTTCAAGATCAACCAGCTACTTTGCAGCAACTTGACTACTTTTTTTTTTGAGACAGTCTCCTTCTGCCACCCAGGCTGGAGTACAGAGGCACAGTCACAGCTCATCGCAGCCTCAATTTCCCAGGCTCAAGCAATCCTCCTGCCTCAGCCTCCTGAATAGCTAGGACTACAGGTGTGTACTACCATACTTGGCTACTTTTTTTTTTTTTTTTTTTTTTTTTTTTTTTTTTAGTAGAGACAAGGTCTCACTATGTTGCCCAGGGTGGTCTCAAACTCCTGAGCTCAAGCAATCCTCCTGCCTTGGCCTCCCAAAGTGCTTGGATTACAGACATGAGCCACTGTGCCTGGCCGGGATGTTTCTATCCTAGAAGAGTTACTCGTTCATTCTCATATGAACAGATACCTATTTAGCGTATGGGTTTGCCTTTCCTGCCCACAGAGTTTCAGACAGCACCAGTATCTAGGGGTTTGACGAGTACCTGTTCTACAACATGGAATTCCACTCAGCATAGCATGTAACCAGGGAACCCACTTCACAGTAAGAAAGTGCTGCAGTGGGCCCAGTGACTATGGGTTACCCTGGTTGTACTGCATATTGCACCACTCAGGAGCAGCTGAGCTAATACAATGTTGGAATGGCCTGCTGAAGGGACAGTTCAAGTGTCAGCTTTGAAGGCGGGTGCCATGCTCCAGGACACATTGAATCAGAAACAGTGTAATCCAGAATATTTTCATCAACCCAGTAAGAAACCCCATACCCATTAGCAGTCATCCCTTACTCCCCTGTCTTCCCAACCCCTGACAACCACTAATCTACTGTTTGTCTCTATGGATTTGTCTAATTCTGGACATTGGATATAAAGGGAATCATACAATATATGGTCTTTTGTGACTGGCTTCTTTCACTGAGCATAATGTTTACAAGATTTACCCATGCTATGGCATGCATCAGAATGTCATTCCTCTTTGTGGGTGCATAATATTCCATTGTATGGATAGATACTTTATTTATCCATTCATTGGTTGACGGACAATTGGGTAGTTTCCTGTTTGGGCTATTATGAATAATGCTGCTATGCACATTTGTGTGTAAGTTTTTTTGTGTGTGTGTGAAGATGTTTCAAATTCTCTTGTGTATACACCAGGGAGGAGAATTGCTAAGTCATCTGGTAATGGATATTATCAGGAACTGCCCATCTGTTTTTTAAAGCAGCTGTACCATTGTATATCCTCACTAGTGATGTATGAGGGTTTCACTTTCTCCACATTCTTGCCAACACGTTATTCCCCATCTTTTTGATTATAGCCTTTCTGGTAGGTGTGAAGCAGTACAGTAAGTCTTCATTTAACATCATTAACCCTTGGGAACTATGACTTTAAGCAAAATGATGTATAACGAAGCCAGTTTTACCATAGGCGAATTATTATAAACAAGAGTTAAGTTCGTATGGCATACTTCGCATCACAAAAACATCACCAAACTTCTTCTTTTTTTTTTTTTTTTTTTTTGAGACGGAGTTTCACTCTTATTGCCCAGGCTGGAGTGCAATGGCGTGATCTCGGCTCACTGCAACCTCCGCCTCCCGGGTTCAAGCGATTCTTTTGCCCCAGCCACTTGAGTAGGTGGGATTAAGGCATGCGCCACCACACCCAGCCAATCTGTATTTTTAGAGACGGGGTTTCTCCATGTTGGTCAGGCTGGTCTCAAACTCCTGACCTCAGGTCATCTGCCCACCTCGGCCTCCCAAAGTGCTGGGATTACAGTTATGAGCCACCACGCCTGGCACAAACTTCTAAATAAAGATGAAAACACTTCTAATAATAAACACTGAAATAAATGTGAACTATACATACATTTAAGAAAGATTGATTAAAAACAAGTAAAATAATTATTTATCTGCCTATCCTGGCTGCAGCTCAGGGCACAGGGTGGGACTCACATTGTTTCACTGTGTAGCCTATTTGCCTTTTTCCTCCTCTTTGGTGGTGTACTTCTAGCAGTAAATTTTACACTAACAATTTTATGTAATATTCTCTTTCCTTAAATACTGTTGGTTTCTTAATACATGACCAATTTTGAAATTGCTTCTTACTCTGCTCCTTCTCTCTCACCATGTAGCCACTAGCTTTATCCTAGTGTCAATGTGTGTACTTGTTTGTATTTTTTTTTTTTTTTTTTGAGACGGAGTCTCGCTCTGTCACCCAGGCTAGAGTGCAGTGGTGCAATCTTGGCTCACTGCAAGCTCCGCCTCCTGGGTTCACGCCATTCTCCTGCCTCAGCCTCCCAAGTAGCTGGGACTACAGGTGCCCGCCACCACGCCCAGCTAATTTTTTGTATTTTTTAGTAGAGACGGGGTTTCACCGTGTTAGCCAGGATGGTCTCGATCTCCTGACCCACCTTGGCCTCCCAAAGTGCTGGGATTACAGGCGTGAGCCACCGTGCCAGGCCACTTGTTTTTATTTCTTGATTTGTCACCTTCAAGTGATACCTTATTTATTTATTTTTAATTTTTATTTTTTTAAGGTTACACAATAATTTATTTATTGAGGGCCTCCTCTCCCCGCCCTTGCAGTCTCTAGGTCACTTTTCCGCTTGTAGATGTTGCACGTCAGCCCTAGAAAGATGACTGGGGGCAGGGGCACTGCGTCCTGTTCAGTGAGACCCATAATGTGGCTGTAACTGTCTTCCTAGTATTGCAAGAACACGGCCGGCAGGTCCGGCTCCTCATACAGTCTTCACCGGGGCCACCTTCTCGGCCTCCTTCTGCCCGTAGTTCTCCTTCAGGATCTGCTACTGTTCCGGAGTGGCCCGTTGCAGACACTGAACCACCAGTCAGCTGCATTTGTTGTCCTGTTTGTCAGTGCCAACTTTGCCGGTCACACTGGGGTCCCCAAAAGAGGTCAAGGTAATCATCCTGAATCTGAAAGAACTCTCCCTCTCCCATCTCCAGCAGGATCTTCTTGGCATTGGTGTGCTCCTTCTCACCATCAATGCCTGCCATGTACATGGCTGCAGCTACAGGAAGGCAGAAGGAGTAGAAAGCTGCCTTGTACTTGACACTAGATTTGCACCTCTTTTCACTGAATCTGCCAAGATCTGCATTGCCCTGGGGGGCTGTGATGAGGTCCAGGGACTGTCCAATCTCAGTCTGATAGAAACACTGCAAGAAGAGCTGGATCAGGTTCAGGTAATAGGGCTGCTCCCGGCAACAGAGCTTCAGCAGGTGGTACATACATGCTTCCCTTCCAGAAGCATAGCATCACTGATGGCATCCAAACCCACGCCCGGCTTCTGTAACTAGCAGATCTGTCCCCAGCGGTGAGGGATGAATCCGTGATGTCATCTGCCACCAGGAAGAAAGCTTGCAGCAGTTCCACACACCAGCCCACAGTCAGGGCCCGCTGGAGACTCTCAGCATCCTGTTTCCTCAGCTCCACCAGCTCCCGGAATGCTACTAGCACTGTCAAAGCCCAGTGATACTTGCCTCCAATGGCATTGTACTACAGGACCTCCTTGAGCTGGGTGATAGCATCTCCTGTCTCTGGGTGCCCCATCTCGTCCTCAGTCAGCACCCTAACAATCTGGGAGAAGCACTGAACGAAATCCTGCTTTTCTTGGACATAAACATCTGATCTCTGGTCTCCATTCATTCTGAGGGAGGTGCAAAGGGCTTTGTTCCTGGATGCGGGTTTCTGCTTGATACCTTTTTAATTCTGGCTAAAACCACTGATGTAATCAGTGAGCTTATTTAACTTTCTACCCACTTGCCCTTTTTCTCCTATTTTTTGTTAGTTGTAATAATTCTACATCATTAGAGCATCCAATTTTGTCTCTCATCCCCCCATCTGTACAATTAAACATACGCAACACTCACCCCCAGACCTTATGCCAAGGCTTCTATAATCATTTACGATTGTCTGAAGCTGGCTCACTGGTAAATTTCTCAGGAAAGGCTCATGGGAAAAAATATTCCCTGAGTGTTAGCATGCTCTGAACTGTCTGGGTGGATTTTATACTCGGACAGTTTGTCTGGATGTGAAGATCCTTTGGTGTTGACTCTTCTGGGTTTTTACAATGTTCTCTTTCAACATGTATTCAAGTTTTTCCTTTTTCCCCCAAGAAATTTTTACCTAATTATAGTTTCCATTTGTGTTCTGTTCCATTGCTTTTTCTTTCTTCAGGGACTTCAATTAATATATATCAAATCTTCTTTATCCTAAATCCTTTTTTCCTCCTCCCCTGTCCCCTGCATTTTTTTTTTTTTTTTAAGTCAGGGTGTCACTCTGTCATACAGGCTGGAGGGCAGTGGCATGATGTCAGCTCACTGCAACCTTGACCTTCTTCTCAAGGGATCTTCCCACCTCTGCTTCCCAAGTAGCTGGGACTACAGGTGTGCCACAATGCCCAGGTCTTTCCAGCTTTTCCTTACTGTGCATTCCATTGGTAACTTTTCATTTTTGTATTCCTTCTTAGTCTTCATTTCTACTTTTTCCCCAAATTTCACTTGACTGATCTGGGTGACAGAGCGAGACTCCCACTCAAAACAAAAAACAAACAAAAACCCTTCTTTGCCTTCAGTGTTGCCCCTCATATAATTTTTTTTTTTTTTTTTTGAGATGGAGTCTCACTCTGTCGCCAGGTTGGAGTGCAGGGGCGCGATCTCGGCTCACCGCAACCTCCACCTCCCAGGTTCAAGTGACTCTCCCACCTCAGCCTCCTGAGTAGCTGGGATTACAGGTGCACGCCACCATGCCCAGCTAATTTTTGTATTTTTGGTAGAGACGGGGTTTCACTGTGTTAGCCAGGACCGTCTCAATCTCTTGACTTTGTGATCCACCCGCCTCGGCCTCCCAAAGTGCTGGGATTACAGGCGTGAGTCACCGTGCCCGGCCCCCTCATAGAATATTTTAAAGCTTAAAACTAAAGCAACTGCTTCTAATTTTAAAAAAATTCCAGGTACCTTTTTCTCAAATGAAAGCTTATACAGAAACTCAAAATGAAAAATCACAACTATCCAGCTTTGGCATTCTTTCCCCTCTCGGGCCTACGTTTCTCAGAATCTTTGGCACTTAGTCTGAAAATCACCAAGCTAAAAAGAAAGCAACCTCTTCATTTTAGTGAAGAGTCATGGCTCAGAAATGGAAGAAAACCACCCTGCTTATTTTAAGGCTCAATCCCAGAAGACTGATTCCAGATCGAGGGTGAGAACCAGGCATTTGGATTTTGTTAACTCTCTCTAGGTGACTTTAATGCACAGTTAAGTCTGAGGACCATCACACTAGATACATGCTGCCCAATATGGTAGCCACCAGCCACACATGACTACATTTAAATTAACTAAAAATTAAAAATTCAGGCCCTCAGTTGCACTAGCCACATCTCAAGTGTTCAATAGCCACATGAGAATGGTGACTGCCATTCCGTATGGTAAATACACACAGAACATTTCTTTTTTTTTTGTTGAGACGGAGTCTCGTTCTGTCACCCAGGCTGCAGTGCAATGGCATGATCTTGGCTCACTGCAAGCTCTGCCTCCTGGGTTCACACCATTCTCCTGCCTCAGCCTCCCGAGTAGCCGGGACTACAGACGCCCACCACCACACCTGGCTAATTTTTTGTACTTTTAGTAGAGATGGGGTTCCACCATGTTAGCCAGGATGGTCTCGATCTCCAGACCTCGTGATCTGCCTGCCTTGGCCTCCCAAAGTGCTGCGATTACAGGCGTGAGCCACCGCGTCCGGCCAGAACATTTCTATTACTGCAAAACTCTTCTGGCTACTGCTGCTCTAGACAGCTGTCTTCATATCAGAGTGTGCATACCCAAAAGGACGCAGACTGGATTGGAAGATATTTAAATATCTATTTCTATTTTTAACTGATTTTTAAATCTCCTTTTTAAAGCTATGTTTTATAATTTGCATGTATTAGTAAAGCACTGCATATAGAATATAAAATATGTGTATGTGTTTATATTCTATTTGGCATGCAAGCTTAAAAACTATTTATTGATGGAGTATATGGCTAAAAAAGTTTGGAGACCCATATATACTAAACACCTATGTCTTTTAAGACATTTGCCTGGGCTGACAAAGGTTTCGACTGGAGAGTCTTCCTAGGCACAGATTTTTATACTTCAAACCCAAATCCCCAAACATGAGAAGTCCCTTTTTTTTTTCTTTTTAAATATACACATATATTTTATTTTAAAAAGCACAAGAACATTATACAAGTTTTAAATTTACATTTTTGCAATAAAAGTTATCAATATATGCATTATTTGTATAACTTCATCATGGATGGAATTTGAATCAGTGGTATAAACATGTTGCAGTCACTAAATATAGATCATCATCACAGTGAACCAAAATGCATAGTTGTTATGAAATGACAAATGACCACTAAAAGGTGAACTCACAGCCCATACACCAATATAATAAATTAATTATACAGATATATTTTTCTTCACCATATCATTAAAACTCTCACTAGCCCCTCACCAAACATTAGAAAAACACAGTTCTGGAGCCATCCTGTTGAACCAGTGCCTTCACATACTACACTAAAGAAAATAAAGTGACTCAGTTGCTTGTTTGTAAGTAAACTTCATAACCATAATTGTTTGCAATGATTAAGGTAAATCACTAGGACATTTGAACATAATGAGAAATCCCTGGGGCTTGGGGCAGCACTGAGACATATGCTCACCTACAGTGCAAAAGTCTGAATCAATCGCAATCAGTGGAACGTAATATGAAATGGGTTCTTTGGCAGTAAAGGTCTGGCTGGCCATTGCCAGATAGTCCCTCTGTCCTCTTGAGAGCCTAACTCCAGAATTGATTAAGTTAATATAAAAAGGACTAAAAGAAAGTCCATTTATCTTTGCTGAATTGGGGCCCATCTATTAGGGTAGAAGTCAGCATCTTCTGTTTCCTATTCTAGCCAAGATTTCCCAAACAATCCACTCAATACAATTACATAACAAACACAAATGTTCAAATACTTTAATCATTCTGGCAAATCTGACAAACTGAATAGTGTATTTCCTGATCCTTACCTGTTACTTTTACAAATTGTTCACTACAGATGTATCTATTTATCCGGATACCTTCTGAATTGTAATTATTCAAGTAGAAAATCATGATTGTGATTCTGATGCCTGCTCAGGCCAATCCCTTACTGCAAAATCCACTTTTCTTTATATAAAAGGACCAGAAAAATCTAGCCCCAAATGTGCATCATGAATCACTTAGCAAATATATTTTTACTTGCCTGCCTTTGCTGAGCAAACAGAAGGTAAGAAAACATTCACACATGTGTGTGAGACACTAGTAGCCAAGGGCAAAATAAGATACAGTCTTTGAATGCATCTTTCAAGGTTCTAACATTACCCCAGAAACAACATAAGTTAAAATGGAAGGTTTCCATTTATCTTTTGTCTGCTGCTTTATATCACAATTTCTTGATACAAAAAATAAAAGCCAGGAATCAAGAAGTCTATGCACAAATTCAGGAGAGCTCTACTATTTATAAACAAGATGGCTCAACCACAGCATGTTATAACAGGACACAGACCATTGATCATACGGCTTTTTGGTGGTTTGTACTAGTCATAAAACCAGAGTTTATGAAAAGGTTGCACACAGACAACATCAAGGATTTGTCTTTTACAAAGATATAGAAGATTGTGGAATTGGCTTAAATCCGATTGTTCTAATTTACAGTTGTCATGATCCACTCATGTCATGATCCACTCATTGGGAGAATTTTCTTATCCTCATTCTACAAATAGTTTACATCAGAATAACAAGAGGTTTCTGAGAGTCAAATAGGATGGTACCACAATCTCCTTGCAGAACGAGATCTGCCTTTGGAAAATGTTAAGTATTATTTCAAAACTCAACAAAGCTACTGGTAGTCAGAGATGCAGAACTGCAAGCTCTTTGTACCATCAGGAATGAATAATAAATACATTACCCTAACTTTTCTTGAGGTCTACAGTGAGAAAAAATCTTTTCCACATTGGCAGAAATCATCCTGTCCACATCGAGACTGAGTTTAATTTGTGGTGATAGCAGCAGGTGGCACATTAGGGGTATTTCCTTAAAAGAGAAATAAAAAAAAATTTATATTTGGAATCTTTCTCAATTCAAGTATATTGCATGGTTTCTGCAATTCTTCTTTTTTTTTTTTTTTTTTTTTTTTTTGAGACGGAGTCTCGCTCTGTCGCCCGGGCTGGAGTGCAGTGGCCGGATCTCAGCTCACTGCAAGCTCCGCCTCCCGGGTTCACACCATTCTCCGGCCTCAGCCTCCCGAGTAGCTGGGACTACAGACGCCCGCCACCTCGCCCGGCTAGTTTTTTGTATTTCTTAATAGAGACGGGGTTTCACCATGTTAGCCAGGATGGTCTCGATCTCCTGACCTCGTGATCCGCCCGTCTTGGCCTCCCAAAGTGCTGGGATTACAGGCTTGAGCCACCGCGCCCGGCCCAATTCTTCTTTAGCTGCAAGGAAGACTATCACAGATTATTAGAATCTTGTCAGTGATCCAATGTCAGCTGAACTAAACTTGCGGGGAAAACACCAAATACAAAATTGCAGAAGAGTTAACCAACATATAAAAATGTCCACAACTGTTTGACGTGACTTCATCTACCAAGTGGATGAAATAAAATGAAATGAGACAAATTATGAAGGGGAATAAATTCTCTGGAAATACCAGCACATAAAACAGATTCATCTACGTCCTTTTTTCCTGTGAAGCATATGTTTGCTAACTGAAAGCAATACTCCATTAAGAAATACTTTATTGATGTAAGTGAATCTGGACGTGGAGCAAAAGACCCTCCAATACTTCCCCAGCCCTCAGAAAGTTTTCCATAATTCTGAATCAGCCTTTATTACTGGTCGTCATTTGTGATTGTCTTGAGGCAGAGTTGGAGCTCACAGTAACTGCCAGTTGAATCCAAATAGCATCTGATTAGTCTCTTGGCTCCTAGCAATCTCTTCTATAATGCAGTGTTGTTGCCAGACCAAATGGAGCTTCCGATACCGCTCATGAGATAAATGAAGGGGGTTGCCCCTCCTTTAGGGAAAAAAGAAAAAACATGTAAGTTTGAATCTAGTAATTGCCACATCTTTATTGTCTAAATTAGTATGTACTCTTGAGATGTTCCTGGAGCTGGGAGGACTCACCAGCACAGGGCTTAAAAAGGGATATTTTCCCTTCACCATTGATCACTAAGAACTTGACAGGCTACTTAGCTAATAAAGCAGAAATATACTCCTTGACTATTCATAAAATAGGTCAGGTATACTATGGCATTATGGGACCTCACTTAAATGGTCAGTGAGGTTTATAACTTGAAGCAGCACTATTCTTTTTTGGTGGTTAGCTTGAATAGCTTTTTGGCTTCATATTGTTATCTAGCTTCAATTTATGATCTTTGCACAGTAGAGGTTAGGTCTGACATATAACACTAGGCCCTAAAATTATATTTTGCTACTCAGAGATGTTTGGTTGTAACTGTCCTTATGATATGACAAACTGGCTGGCTATTAGCAAATAACTAGCAAATAATTTAATAAAATAATTATACTTCAATTCTAGAGTTGCACAGTTTTTAACACTGTATAACAGTTAATCCAAAATGATTTAAGTCTGGCTGTTGCCAGTAATGGAGAACTGTGAGATCCTAATTCCTTTAGACATTCAAGTGTCTCAGCTGGTTGGGATTTTTTTTTTTTTTTTGAGACGGAGTTTCGCTCTTTTTGCCCAGGCTGGAGTGCCGTGGTATGATCACGGCTCACTGCAACCTTTGCCTTCCGGTTTCAAGCAATTCTCCTGCCTCAGCCTCCAGAGTAGCTGGGATTACAGGTGCCCGCCACAGCGCCTGGCTAATTTTTTTGTATTTTTAGTAGAGACGAGGTTTCACCATGTTGGCCAAACTAGTCTCGAACTCCTGACCTCGTGATCCGCCCGCCTCGGCCTCCCAAAGTGCTGGGATTACAGGTGTGAGTCACTGCGGCCGCCTGGTTGGGGATTTTTAAACTGCCAAATTAATTTTAAAACTCTGCTTTGTACCCTTGTGGAACAACTAAGACTATCCTCAGTCATTAACTACTTTCACCACTCTGCTTTTCTCCCTAAACCAAAGACAGGTCAAATGTCATCCCAATAGAAACAAAGCTCTGTATGATCCAAGGTCCCAAGCCCCATCTATTAAGCCTATTCTTTCTGAGCAATATTTCAAAGGAACAAAATTTCAGTGAACCAAAAAGAGTTTATTGTAAGGAGGTCTAATCTTTATCTATATGTACTTTTGAGATCACTGTCAGTCACCTCATTTTCATAAGCCATCAGTAGGACCCCAGTTCCTACCACCAGGGAAGGATACAGAAAAGTTCAGGATTATAAATCTTTTGCTAATGCTCAGAAGGAAAGAAGGCTGATATAGCTGGCTAATAAAAAGTCTCAGTTGGGTAGGGTGGCTCATGCCTGTAATCCCAGCACTTTGGGAGGCCAAGGTGGGCATCTGGATCACCTGAGGTCAGGAGTTTGAGACCAGTCTGGCCAACATAGTGAAACCCCATCTCTACTGAAAATACAAAAAAAATTTAGCCAGGTATGGTGGTGCATGCCTGTAGTACCAGCTACTTGGGAGGCTGAGGCAGGAGAATCACTTGAACCCTGGAGGTAAAAGGTTGCAGTGAGCCAAGATCCAGCCTGAGTGACAGAGTGAGAGACTGTCTCAAAAAAAAAAAAGTTTCAAGTATTGCAATGGAAACAATATCTCTAAACCAAACTTCATCACTGGACACTACAAATATATACTATCAGTGTCAATCCTTTCAAGCAATTCTGAAGAAAGGTTGATTACAAATACTAGAACACTGAAACATTAGGATGGCTGGGGCCTTTAAAAATTTTGGAGAAATACTACCTTCAAATTTTGGAGAAGCACACAGTTGTTGAAAATTATGTGCTAAAGATTGGCATCATATTTAATATTTAAAATTTGAAGCCATTTAAAAAATAGCTCTTGGCTGGGTGCAGTGGCTCATGCACTTTGGGAGGCTGTGGTGGGTGGATCACTCGAGGTCAGAATTCCAGACCAGCCTGGCCAAGATGGTGAAACCCCGTCTCAACTAAAAATACAAAAATTAGCCGGGCATGGTGGCATGTGCCTTGTAGTCCCAGCTACTCAGAAGGCTGAGGCAGGAGATTCACTTGAACCTGGGAGGCAGAGGTTGCAGTGAGCCGAGATAGTGCCACTGCACTCCAGCCTGGGTGACAGAGGAGACTCTGCCTCCCAAAATAAATATATAAATAAAAAATAAAAGTAAAAGGTAGCTCTCAATTACTTTTTTTTTTGAGACAGAATCTCCCTCTGTCGCCCAGGCTGGAGTGCAGTGGGCGATCTTGGCTCACTGCAACCTCCTGGGTTCAAGTGATTCTCCTACCTCAGCCTACCGAGTAGCTGGGAGTACAGGCGCACACCACCATGCCTGGCTAATTTTTGTATTTTTAGTAGCAACGAGTTTTCACCATGTTGGCCAGGCTGGTCTCAAACTCCTGGCCGCAAATGATCTGCCTGCTTCAGCCTCCCAAAGTGCTGGGAATACAGGTATAAGCCAAGTGTCCGGCCTCAATTACCTTTTGTGATTAAAGAACTATCACCGTTTACATACAATAATATGACTGAAATAGAAAACAAACAATATAAAAGAGAACTTACTGAAACCTTCCTATTATAAAAAAAATCTTACTTCAGGCCAGGGTCTGTTTCTCCATATTCATCCAAGTAAGGAGCTGGATAGGCACAGCCTCTGGCTTTACCTTCAACCAGGACCACTCGGCACTCTCTGATTCTGAAAGAGAAAACCAACAGGAATGTGGTTAAGTGTATGTGTGCAAATGATAGGCACTGCATCAATGCTAATCTAGAGAAAAGATATGGCCAATATCTGTTAGAAATTCAGTATACAGACAATATAAACAGACAAATAGACTAAATTATGTTTTGTCTAAATAAACGAGAACACATATTGGTGTTTCTGTTGAAGCTATAGAAAAGGAGCAGTGGATTTGGTGAAATGAGATCAGTGACACTGACGGAATCTGTTGAAGGGAGGAAGCTGTCCTACTTCAGCCACAGACACCTTGGAAAATGGTGGCTGGGGTTGTTTCTATTCTGATTTCTGACACAACCTGGACAGGGGGAACCTCACAGAAGAACAGAATCACATCTCCTAGTCTGATAACCTCAAGTCAGACAGAATATCAACTAGGGAAGTATACCAGCTTTTCTGGCTAGAGCTCACCTGAAACACTGCAGGTACAAAGAGCCACTGCCACCCTGAAGGCACCTGGGACTTTTATGTCTCTTGGGAAACAGACATAAAAAAGGCTTGCGTACACATGTACAGGGGCAAGTACTTTACAGAGAAATTATAAAATAAACAGCTGGGCTAAGGTAGTGGGTTTACTTGCTGTGGGTTCCCTAAAAATAGGTGTTTAGGTTTGGCTTCCATACATTCTTTCCCCTTGGTTCAAAAGATGCCTATGAGTAATGATTACATATTTCACAGTTAGAAAGACATTTGGGTTTATGTAATGGAAACTGTGTTACATGAGGAGAGTGGAAAGAAAAAGGATATATATCCACTTTGAATTTTATTTCTCTGCAGGCAACTTAAACTCTTCTTTCATATATATAAGTGACTATTTTTCTTTTTTCTCTATTTTTTTTTTTCCAGACGGAGTCTCGCTCTATCGCCCAGGCTGGAGTGCAGTGGCGTGATCTCTGATCATTGCAACCTCCGCCTCCCAGGTTCAAGTGATTCTCCTGCCTCAGCCTTCTGAGTAGCTGGGACTACAGGAGCCCGCCACCATGCCCAGCTAATGTTTGTATTCTTAGTAGACACGGAGTTTCACCATGTTGGCCAGGCTGGTCCTGAACTCTTGACCTTGTGATCTGCCTGCCTCGGGCCTCCCAAAGTGTTGGGATTACTGGCGTGAGCCACCGTGCCCGGCCATAAGTGACTATTTTTCTATCCTCAATCTTTTGCTGAAAGACTAGGAGAAATGGTGGGTTAATAGATGAAATAAGGATATCACAGGACAAACCAAAGTTAACAATTTACATGGACTTTTTTTTTTGATAGAGAATCTCACTCTGTTGCCCAGGCTAGAATGCAATGGCACGATCATGGCTTTCTGCAGTCTTGAACTCCCAGACTCAAGCAGCCCATCCACCTCAGCCTCTCAAGTAGCTGGGAAAACAGCCATGTGCTACCATGCCTGGCTAATTTTTTATAGAGATGGAGCCTCGTCATGTTGCCCAGGCTGACCTTGAACTACTGACCTCAAGTGATTCTCTTGCCTCAGCCTCCCAAAGTGCTGGGATTATAGGTATAGGTCACTGTGCCTGGCCTACATGTACCTTTTATTTATTTTTATTTATTTTAAAGAACTCATCTTCCAGGAAGATTACATTTTAAATATAAGTTTTAGGACTCGAAGTTCTTTCATTATACCTGAGTATTATATAATACCAGAGCAATTAATACAAACTCTATCGTATTTAAGATTTTCCATAAATAATGGAAATGTTAACAGAAACCTGTTCTTTTTTCACAGTATCTTCTCAAATGTAATTTCACGTCAGTAACAGGTTAATACTCTAACTTCTGATTATTTGCTATCAACACACTGTCCCAATAGTGACCCCCAGATTGGATCCAGATTCCTTAAGTTCATCACAAAGCTTCCAGAACACTCACTACTCACTTTAGGAAAATGCAGACTCCGGCTCCACAGTGAAGTGCGTGAAAAATGCAAGCTCCAACCTCTTCCCCGTTCACAATTTCTTGGCAGCAAATGTTCTGAGAACATAGTATAGCCCCACAGAAAAGACAGAGGACAGGATGCTTTCGCTCATCATCTGCAGACCGTGGGCACCTCAAAAGGGAAGAAAACATTTAGAAAATGGTGGAAAAACAAAACAAAACAAGTACCATATATCCTGTTAGCAATCAAGCATGTTTTCATCACTGACCCCTTTCTAGCAAAGGAAGCTCTTAAAACACAAGGAAACACTGAATTAGCTAATTCCTCTTTAGTATGTCCCCTAAAAGGGCTTCATGGAAAATCTTCCAATTAATCCATAGTAAGAAAATCTATATTACATAAACGGTGTGCTGATAATTCTCATAAAGTATGGTGGTTGAATATATGCCTTGTGATTGAGATTCACTGATAGACTCCAGTCTTCATCTGACATGCCCAAGTTACAGTTACCTGCCTCCTCTCTATTGGGTTAGTCAAGCTTGTGTCTTCAATGTTGAAGGGATATGACCTTGTAAGTATGCAATCGTTTAAAAGAAAAAAAATTACATTTTACAGTAAGGGCCCAAACACATCCCCCCCATTTCTTTTTTTCTTTTTTTTTGAGACGGAGTCTTGCTCTGTCACCCAGGTTAGAGTGCCGTGGTATGATCTCGGCTCACTGCAAACTCCACCTCCCCGGTTCAAGCAATTCTCCTGCCTCAGCGTCCTGAGTAGCTGAGACTGAAATGAGAGACTATAGCCTTTGAGTTGGCCCACTCTTCCATCTGGGAATCACAGTCTTAGGAAGAAAAAAGTGATAGTGTTGACTTGCTTGAGTCAACCAGTGTTTTATGAGACCATTTTACATACTATGCTGGAGGTGTGCTACAAAGCCCCACCAAGGGGGATAACGATTATCTTTTAAAAAGGAGTTTCCCATGCTCCTCCCATCTATGCTGTACATTGAACACAATGGGAAATATAAAATTCCTTAATTTGGGAAGTAGAAGATAAATGCAACCAAAGGAGAAATCCAACCAGCCCCACACTGGGGTCAGAATAAAGAACATCAGACAGAATCTCCAATAGGGTACTGACAGCTCTTTTTCTGATCCCCCGTTTCTCAGACAGGATTAAAACACACAAACAAACAAAAAACCCAAAACAAACAAAGCCCCACCTCTGTCTGCACAGGAGCAGAGGGACTCTGTGCATAGGATGAGAGGACTATTTTCACTTCCAGGAGGTTTCTCCAGAACATAGTTATAGCCCTTTTTGGATAAAGCCAACATCTTTCATCTTTAACACAGGATGGCTGAGTCTGAGTCATTAGCCATCCTACAGAGGAAAGGCGGGGAGGGAGCCTAAAGCATATCACTGAGCAGCCACTAGGGATGGCTCCATCTTATGGAAATTGGTGGTGACAATAAAACTGGAAGAGATCATAGGACTGATCTTCATTCTTATGTGAAATCTGTAAGTAGTAATATCATCCAGAAGGATCCTCACTGTGATTAATAAAGACCAACACTCTCCTCAGATCCTCCTAGGAGCCAACAGCTTGATATTCTTTTTTTTTTTTCTGAGACAGGGTCTGGCTCTGTCACCCAGGCTGGAGTGCAGTCGCACAGTCACGGCTCACTGCTCCCTCAACCTCCTTGGTTCAACTGATCTTCCCTCCTCAGCATCCCGAGTAGCTGAGACTACAGGCACATGCCACCAAGTCTAGCTAATTATTTTTTATTTTTTTGTAGAGATGGGGTCTTGCCATGTTGCCCAGGCTGGTCTTGAACTCCTGAGTTCAAGTGATTCACCCACCTCAGCCTCCTAAAGTGCTGGGGTTACAGGCATGAGCCACTGTACTCGGCCAACCTGATATTCTTAATGCCTGGAAGGTAGTATCTATTCACCAGGCTTTTGTGGTAGCAATGTAGCCCAAGATTAGAATTACTGAATTTAGAGATGGATGCAATCTTTGAAATTAATTAGCTAACTGTTTGAGGGCTGAAAGGTAAAGTGACCCAACCATTCCTTTAGATGATTGACTAGAAAGGGAGCTAGTACAGGAAGGTCAATTTTATCCTGTAACAGTGGCTAGGGTGTGACTCAAGACCCTATTGGGACAGTTAACTTCCCCAACTTCATGGCTTAAAACAATAGTTTTAACTAGAAAAGAGAATTTCCTGAGTCATTCTGCAGGGCAGTGATTCTCAGAGCGAGTCAAAGAGGGGCTCTTTAAGACCTCAAATGATCTTTTTTTTTGAGACAGAATCTTACTCTGTTGCCCAGGCTGAACTGTTGCCCAGGCTGAAGTGCAGTGGGGTGATCTCAGCTCACTGCAACCCGCGCCTGCAGGTTGAAGTGATTCTCGTGCCTCACCCTCCTGAGTAGCTGCAACTACAGGCATGCGCCAACATACCTGGCTAATTTTTTTTGTACTTTTAGTAGAGACAGCATTTTGCCATGTTGGCCAGGCTGGTCTCGAACTCTTGGTCTTAAGTGATCCACCTGCCTCGGCTTCCCAAAATGTTGGAATTACAGGCATAAGCCACTGTGCCTGGCCTCCAAATAACCTTAAACTGGCCAGGCGTGGTGGCTCACGCCTGTAATCCCAGCACTTTGAGAGGCCAAAGCAGGTAGATAACGAGGTCAGGAGTTCAAGACCAGCCTGGTCAAGATGGTGAAACCCTGTCTCTACTAAAAATACAAAAACTAGCCAGGAGTGGTGGCAGGTGCCTGTAATCCCAGCTACTTGGGAGGCTGAGGCAGAGAATTGCTTGAACCCAGAAGGCGGAGGTCAGAATGAGCTGATATCATGCCACTGCACTCCAGCCTGTACAGAGCGAGACTGTCTCAAAAACAAAACAAAACAAATTTAAACTGAACTCCTTTTTTTTTTGGTTCCTTCAAATGACAGCAAGTTATTTTACATATGAGTAAGGACTACTACATGAAAGCAGTTAATTATGGCTACTAACTGGTATCCTTAAAACAAAATATAAGAGTTATGTGTATTTACTGAGATCTTGAATTAATTTAAGTATTTTACTAAAAAGTCTGGCTGCTGCATAATGCTTAGTAACATTACAAAACTCTTAAAGGAGCTTCGGAATTCTTGAAATTTGGAAAAAGGATGATTACTTACTAGTAAATCAATGAAGTCTTGAATAGGCTTTGTTTTTCAGGCTACCAAGATTCTTGTCTTTTAATTACAAGTTACTACTTGTTTCATGTCATCATTATCAATGTGGTTTGCTATGGGAGGTGATATGATGCCTCCTGAGTATCTAGAATATATAGTTACATCAACAGAAGTTTTGACTTAGTATTTTCAAATACTAAGTCAATGCATTATGATTCAAATATGAAGTATTCACACCCCAATGGTGAAAGTAGATGTGAATATAATTCCTCCATTCGGTGGTATCTCACTGGTGGTGGTCAGGATTCATGCTACTCAAATAACTTACAACATATTATGGCAAGGTAAGCATAATAAGATACAAAATTATGTTTAAGCTACAGGATATTATTTTATCATGTAGACATAGGCTTATGCTCTCTTATAGAGGTAACTAATAGGTAACTCACACACAGCGTTAATAATGAGTACCTGTATATTGTTAACGTATTTTGTTTTCACCAGTCTTTGTTATCATCCAATTCTTTTTCCACTTGAAATGATCAGTGAAAGGCGTGAAAAAGAAAAAAAAAGTTTGGGAACCACTGCTTTAGAGTGGTTTGATAGAGGTTGGGGGGATGGTGCCAAAAAAGCCCAAGGGGGTGTACTCCACTCTTCAGGCTTGCTTGAACCTGAGTCAGGATGCTATTACCTGTTCTGCTGTTTAATGGATTTCCATGTAAGATTTTATTTAATAAGGGTTCTTGTGGCTTGAGGAAAAAAAAAAAAAAAGATTAAGGAGTAATAGCATAGAAAAGGTAGAGGGGGAGCTCCAGGAATCAGTCACTCTAATCAAACAACTGTTGAGCCAGCAAGAACTGCCTGAAGCAACTTTTTTTTTCTTTTGAGACACAGTCTCACTCACTCTGTTGCCCAGACTGGAGTGCAGTGGCATGATCTCAGCTAAGTGCAACTTTTGCCTCCTGGGTTCAAGTGATTCTCATGCCTCAGCCCCCCAAGTAGCTGGGATTACAGGTGCACACCACCACGCCTAGCTAAGTTTTGTATTTTTAGCAGAGGCAGAGTTTCACCACGTTGGCCAGGTTAGCCTTGAATTCCTGACCTCAACTGATCTACCCGCCATGGCCTCCCAAAGTGCTGGGATTACAGGCGTGAGCCACCGTGCCCGGCCTGAAGCAACTATTTTGGAACGCTGGAGCCTGGTGAAATACTTGCAGCATCCAGGGGAATGCTTAATAAAGGAAGCAGCTGGTAAATTTTGGTGAGTTTTGACATTTTGTGTCGTGGCTATCTTCCTCTAGCCCCGCCAATGCCACGGCAGGTAGCCATGGGGATGATGGCTTGTTTTTCTGGTGTGGCTTGCTTGTGTCAGGGTAGACAATGGAGACCTTGTCTTCCAAAAGTTGAGGCTGTATGTTTAGATCTCGCTGGTGGTTCACTGCGGGGCCAGCAAGGATGTGAGAAAAAAGGCACCCTCACACATTGCTGGTTGGGACATAAAACGGCGCAACCACTGTGGAAAACAGTTTGCAGCTCCTCAAAAAGTTAAACACAAAATTACCATATGACTCAGCAATTCCACTCCTGGGCATAGATCCAAAAGAAATGAAAATTTATGTCCACAAAGAAACTTGTAGATGAGTATTTTTTTAGTAGCATTATCTGTAACAGTCAAAAGGGGGAAACAACCTAAATGCCCATCTATGGAGGAAGGAATAAACAAACTCTTTTATATACATACAATGGAATATTATTTAGTCAAAAAAGGAAAAAAGTAATGACACATGCTACGACTTGGATAAATATTAAAAACATGCTAAGTGAAAGAAGCCAGGCACAAAAGGTCACATATTGTATGATTCCTTTCATATAATATATCCAGAATAGGCAAATCCATAGAGACAGAAAGTAGATTACAGATTACCATAGGGTATGGGACGAGAGGAACAGGAAGTGATTAGTGAGTAGAAGGTGACGAAAAAGTTTGCAAACTAAAGAGGTGGTGATTGTACAAAATTTTGAATACACTAAATGCCACTGAACTGTACACTTTATCATGGCTCATTGCATGATTTCCCCTAAACTTAAAAAAAATTGACAACCACTGTTATCAAGGATACTCAGAGGTCACTGTTAAAAAGGGAAGTTTGTGGCCAGGTACAGTGGCTCATGTCTGTAATCCCAACACTTTGGGAGGCCAGTGGGTAGGAGGATCACTTGAGCCCAGGAGTTCGAGACCAGCCTGGGCAACATATCGAAACCTTGTCTCTATGAAAAATCAAAAACATTAGCAGGGCATGGTGGTGCCTGCCTGTAGTTTCACTACCTGGGAGGCTGAGGTGGGAAGAGCCCAGGAGTTTGAGGCTGCAGTGAGCTATGGTCAAATCACTGCACTCCAGCCTGGATAACAGAGCAAGACTGTCTAAACAAACAAACAAACAAACAAACAAAACCCAAACCAAAACAAACAAAAACAAAGAAGTGTGTCAGTTATGGCGTATACCAACTGCAAGTTCAGAAAATGATTTAAAATTATACACACATATATATATACACATTCTCCTTACCTGAAATGAGAAGCTTGATTCAGGAGGCAGCTATAGTCATCAGGAAGCTCTATCAAACTATTTCTTTTTCTAGGGTACCTACAATGTAATTTAAAAGGCAATTTTATTTTAGAGTAAATAAACCCAGATCAAAAACTACCCAAGGTGATAGAAGGAAGAATGTCTTAAAAATAACAAAAGGGCCTGGGCATGGTGGCTCACGCCTGTAATCCCAGCACTTTGGGAGCCTGAGGCGGGCGAATCCCGAGGTCAGGAGATCGAGACCATCCTGGCTAACACAGTGAAACCCCATCTCTACTAAAAATACAAAAAATTAGCTGGGCATGGTGGTGGGCGCCTGTAGTCCCAGCTACTGGGGAGGCTGAGGCAGGAGAATGGCGTGAACCCGGGAGGTGGAGCTTGCAGTGAGCCGAGATCACGCCACCGCAGTCCAGCCTGGGCGACAGAGCGAGACTCTGTCTCAAAAAAAAAAAAAAAAAAAAGAAAGGATCTACACTTGCAATTCAAATTAATTCCCACTGTTAACCTGATCAAATCCAAACTTCTCAGTCTATAATTCCAAATCTTTCATCACCTGGATTCCTTTCCAAACTTAACTTCCACTAGTTTCTAGGATGAAACTGTTTTAGCTAGATTTCTATACTGTATAGGAAAGTAACATCAAGTAGTAGTTAAGAACACAGCCTTTGAAATTAGATCTGGTTACAAATCCTAAATTCCCTGACACTTCACAAGTCTTTGAACCTAAGCCTGTATTTCCCTGTCTGTAAACTAGGGATAAAATACACCATACTCCAATCATGGGGCCACCATCAAATCAGGTTCTGGGGAAGGGAGGGAGAGAAACATTACATTAAATGAACATATCAATTAAAAGGCTCATATTGATTTAAGAAATGTTAAATTAAATATGAATATTAGCATTAAGGAAACACACAGAGCAGGTGAGGACTAAATGAGATGCTGAAGTAAAACACAATATACTTAGTACTTAATACATGCTTGCAAATGTTACTCATTCTCACCAAACTAGATACAATAAAAGCCTTGCTTGCATGTATTGGGGAAGATCATCTGAATAATGTGAAATTATCTCCTCAAACCTCAATCAATCAATCAATTTATTTATTTATTTATTGAAGGCAGAGTCTCACTCTGTCCCCCAGGCTGGAGTGCAATGGTGCAATCTCAGCTCACTGCAACATCTGCCTCCTGGGTTCAAGCGATTCTCATGCCTCAGCCTCCCGAGTAGCTAGGATTACAGGCGCCTGCCACCACGTCCAGCTAATTTTTGTATTTTAGTAGAGACAGGGTTTCATCACATTGGTCAGGCTGGTCTTGAACTCCTGACCTCAGGTGATCCGCCCACCTTGGCCTCCCAAAGTGCTGGGATTACAGGTGTGAGCCACGGCACCTGGCCCCAATCAATTTAAATTCTGTAATTCTTTTCATCTTCAACTCAGTTGTCTATATTTAGTGCAACCATAACATTTATTTGAAAAACCCAGACACTTTTTTGTTTGTTTTTTTAGAGACATTGTTTTTTTAGAGACAGTGTTCACTCTATTGCCCAGGCTTGCCCTGAACTCCTGGGCTCAAGCAATACTCCTGTCTCAGGCTCCTGAGTACAGGTACACGCTACTCTGTCTGGCTTAAATTTTATAATTATTTCTATACTCAGCTAAAAATGATCTCTAAGACTAACCTTGCCTCATTAACAATCTTTTCCTCTTTAAATTTCTATAGCACTAATGGTATATTCCATATATCATTATACTTTATGTTATAATGTCTTAAGTTTTATGTTGATAACTAGATTATAGATTACTCATGACCAAAAGCTATGTTACCTCTTTTAAATTTTCCAGAGTATTTCAGTACCATGCTGGGTAAATAGCAGATGTATAAAAGGTATACAGTGAATTGAAATAAAGGAAAAATTTTGTGAGATTAACAGTCCAAAAATATGTATTCATATCTTAAACTTCTCGTTTCTTTACTCGAAGATCTTTTCTTATGAGTGACTCCTGCTCCATCTGAGCACAGGGGCTGAATCTGGTCACTAAATCTCTAAAGATGTGCTACAAGTGAAAGCAGCATATGCACATGCACAGTGGGGGTGAAAGGAGTTCCAGGGTGACAGAAGATGAGAAAAGAAGGCAAATGTATACTGTCTTCATGTTTGTTTTATCCACAGGAAAATGGTACTAGTGTTGGTATTTAAAGCCAAGAGTCAATTCCTCCACTTGTTTATAGATGTGATTCAAGGGAATAAAACCAGACACCGTATACAATACCAGACAGGCCCTGGGAGGGGATACAAAGAAGATAAGCGTGCAGTTCTTATTGGTCAGTTATTCTGGGTGCAAATAAGTGGACACTTATGAGAGAGAATATATTAGGGGAGGCTTCATGGAGGAGGTGGCATTTAAATTAGTACTTAAGAAAGAGGTAGATTTTGTTAGAGCCATAACTTAAGGGAGATAGGAGGGCTAAAGAAAAGTTTTTTGGGTACTTTCTAAGGACATAAATAGGAAGGAAAAAGGATACAGTTCTATGTATATCTTGTTTTATTCCTAAAAAAAAAAAAAAATCAAAAACAAAAGTGGCTTATAGAAATACTGTAAACCACCACCTTCTGAAGTTCATATACCAGCAGCTCCATGATGCCTCCTCCACCTTTGCCTTTTGACAGGCATGTGCTAGCTTAAAAAAGATTCTCTCAAGACGAACTGCGGGCTTCTAATAATCTAAGAGGAAAAGGACAGTCATTCCAAGAAAAAAATATTTGTAGGAAGAACCTGATTTCTGGCAAAGACCTAACAGAAGTCAGGAACACTGCACTGAGTGAGAATGAAGAAAGCAGACTAGAAAGCATGCTCAACAAACCAACTACTTTAGGAAACACAACTTGTGGATGAGGGAGAAAGGATTAAGCAGTAAAACCAACCTGACCACGGTGTTTTTTTGCTTCAAACAGTTTAGTAAGGCGGGATCTGCACACCACCTGTATGTGGAGCCAAGAGAAAAGACAAATGGATTATCACAGCTTCGGTGCATGATTTGTCAACAAGCCATTGTTATCTTTTTTTTTTTTTTTTTTGAGATGGAGTCTCACGCTTTCGCCCAGGCTGGAGTGCAGTGGCAGCAATCTCGGCTCACTGCTTCTGCCTCCTAGGTTCAAGCAATTCTCCTGCCTCAGCCTCCCAAGTAGCTGGCGCCCGCCACCACACCTGGCTAGTTTTTGTATTTTTAGCAGAGATGAAGTTTCCCATGTTGGCCAGGCTGGTCTCAAACACCTGACCTCAAGTGATCTGCCCGCCTCAGACTCCCAAAGTGCTGGGATTACAGACGTGAGCCACTGTGCCCAGCCTTGCCATTCTCTTCAATTCTTTCTGCCCCTTCTTTCTATATTTCCCTTTCTTTTTTTTTTGAGATGGAGTATTGCTCTTGTCACCCAGGCTGGAGTGCAATGGTGATCTCCAGTCACTGCAATCTCCATCTCCCGGGTTCAGGTGATTCTCCTGCCTCAGCCTCCTCAGTAGCTGGGACTACAGGCACATACCACCATGCCCAGTTAAATTTTTAGTAGAGAGTATTTTTATTTTTTAAATTAATATTTTAAAAATATTTTTAAAATAAATTATATTTTTAAAATAAATATTTTAGTATTTTTTAGTAGAGACAGGGCTTCACCACGTTAGCTGGGCTGGTCTCAAACTCCTGAACTCAGGTGATCAGCCTGCCTTGGTTTCCCAAAGTGCTGAGATTACGTACATACGAGCCACTGTGCGGCTTATGTTCCTCTTTTCTTTTCTTTTCAGATAGAGTCTCGCTCTGTCACCCAGGCTGGAGTGCAGTGGCACGATCTCGGCTCACTGCAACCTCTACCTCCCAGGTTCAAGCGATTCTCCTGCCTCAGTCTCCCAAGTAGCTGGAATTACAGGCATGTGCCACCACGCCCAGCTAATTTATGTATTTCTTTTTTTTAAATAGAGACAGGGTTTCACACCTTGTTGGCCAGGCTGGTCTTGAACTCTTGACCTCAGGTGATTCCCCTGCCTTGGCCTCCCAAAGTGCTGGGATTACAGGTGTGAGCCACTGTGCTTGGCCCTATGTTCCTCTTTCTATACTTATCCTTTTTGTTTTTTGAGATGGAGTCTACCTCTGTTGCCCAGACTGGAGTGCAATGGCGTGGTCTTGGCTCACTGCAACCTTCGCCTCCAGAGTCAAGCAATTCTCCTGCCTCAGCCTCTCGAGTAGCTGGGACTACACACGTGTGCCACCATGCCCAGCTAAATTTTTTTTTTGTATTTTTAGTAGAAATGGGGTTTCACTATGTTGGCCAGGCTGGTCTCAAACTCCTGACCTCGTGATCCACCCGCCTAGGCCTCCCAAAGTGCTGGGATTATAGGTGTGAGCCACTGCGCCTGGCCTTATATTTAGCTTTTTATATTTATCATTTTGCCCCTTTTCTTCTCCCTTTCTTTCTTCTCTTTCTTTGTTGTGTCTAATTATTTTTCCTTCTCTTTTTCATTTATTTTTTAAAGACTATATCAACCAAGGTCTTACTAGAAAAACAGAAACCATTCTAAGTATTTAAACAAGAGAGAATTTAACAGGAGTTGGTAATAAAAGTGACAGAAGGGCTAAGAAGTCAACCATGAGACAAAAAGGCAAGGCAAACTAAAGATCACCACTACCCTAGGCTGGAGGAACAAAAAGAAACAGCAGTATCATGGAGCCCAGAGGCTAGGGACACCAGTGGATGCTGGAATTGCAGTAGGCTTGTCTGGTGGGAATTGGAGCCAGACAAGAGCTGCAGTCACCGCCAGAGATGCCCCACAAGACAGAGAGAGGTAGCCTGAACTGGGGCCACTCTCTTTTTTTTTTTTGGAGACGGAGTCTTGCTCTATCACCCAGGCTGGAGTGCAGTGGTGAGATCTCAGCTCACTGCAACCTCCGCCTCCTGGGTTCAAGCGATTCTCCTGCCTCAGCCTCCCGAGTAGCTGGGATTACAGGTACCTGCCACCACGCCTGGCTAATTTTTGTAGTTTTAGTAGAGACAGGGTTTCACCACATTAGCCAGGCTGGTCTCAAACTCCTGACCTCAGGTGATCCACCTGCCTTGAAATCCCAAAGTGCTGGGATTACATGCATGAGCCACTGCGCCTGGCCAACACTGGGGCTTCCCTTTCTCCTGGCCACCAAAAACTTGCCAGTGCCTCCCCTCCCACTGGCTGAACCCATGTAGAAGCCAGCTGACAAGGTAGAATGGGAAATTCCCAGGGTCATTTTCCTGCAACATAGGGCAGAGGATGAGAAAAGACTTTCAGACAAGGAGGGTCTGGAAAGATACAGAGGGCAAGGACTTCCTGTTCCAATGTGTGATTTTTTAATACTTGACTAAACTAGAATAGCAATTAAAACTTATGTACTCCAAGAATATAAAAGTAAAATTAGTTCAACCTTGTACTTAACACAAAGCGTGATGCTGATTTTCTTAATTCATTTTGATCACACTAGAGATCAGAATATCCCAAGAGAAAAGAGGAAGCAAAGAAAAGAACCCAACACAGAGAACCACTGCACAAGAAGGGTGGTAGGAGACAGAAGCCAACATTCACACAATACTGACTTGGGCATTAAAAAAAAGATAATGATTAAAGAAAAAGGTAGAAAGTAAGGAGAATAAAGGAAATGATGGGCAAGAAAAGTCATACAGTGAGAGCTGATTATAAGAATGATGGAAAATGGTGCAGGCAAAGATAGGGTAAGGAGATTGGAGGTTAGGAGCATTGATAATGAACAAGAGGGCCAGTAACTAATGGGGTAGAAAGCTTTTCCGAAAGAGGGACACATTTCTCTCTTGGAAGTTTAACTGAAGTATTTTTTTTGATCTACCAAATGACCTTCCTTCTTTTCTCAGTCACTCTCCTGATACATGTGCTACCATGTGAGATGTGCTCCTATTTTGGATACAGCTCCAATTTGGGTTCTTTTGATACTAATTGTGACTTTATGCCTGCTAGCAAAATCCCCATCCCCCACCCCCAATTTAAAACAGATGAGACACCAGCTGCGGGGAAAGCAAATAAAACGAATGACAGTTATAGTGGAGTCAGCAGAAATTCCAACGCCTATGGCTGTTGATCTTATCCCCACTTCTTAAGTGTATAACTTAGGAATCTCCTATACTTTTGCCACCCCTTTAATCAATGCTAATCAAACTAAAAGCTTTGCAAGTAATTGTAATTTTAAAATTTCAAATTGTATAATAACCCAACGACGACATTTTACCCCCATAGTACCTCTGGAGCAAGGGCCTTACAGTATCCCAATATTCCTGGAAGAGCAGGAACAAATTTGTAGGTAAAGACAGATAGCTACAGAGTGCACTGTACTCTCCTTCTGCAGAATCTGCAAGAGAATAAAAATACATTTAATAAGCACATTATTCTTACCTGGTCAGTCTGTTATTAGAGTTTCTTCACTGTTTATGCTCATTTCTATACTCTCCTTGTACAGGGTATATTGCTTATTCTATAAAACCATGGGTGGCAAATAAGTCACAGTGATTTTTTTAAAACATAAATTGTATTCAGTCACTCTCCTGATCAGATGGCTCTAATGTATAAACCACACTTAATATAAAATACAAGGTCCCTATGGTGGCCCAAAGGCCCTGTGTGAGCTGCCTCTAGTTGCTGCTTAGACCTCATCTCCTGTTACCCTCTCCTTAGGCTTCAGCCATACTCATCTCTCTGCAATTCTGTGACTACATCAAACAAAGCCTTGACATTTATAACTTCTTCTACTTAGGAATATTCTTCCTTCAACTGTCTGTCCAACTCAACCCCATCTATGCAGCTGTTTGCTCAATGTCTCCTCACATAGAAGCATTCTATGAAAACTAGCTCGGAGAGTTCCCCACTCTGGCCCCAATACCCTCTCTATCCCTGAACTGCTTCATTCTGCCTTGCAACATTTATCAGCATTTGACATTACATTATATATATATTTCTCTATTTGTTTATAATTGGATTCCTCCCAATAAAAACGACTTTATTTCACTCACAACTGTACTGCAGCACCCATGAGATAAATACATGACTTTTTTGTATGTGAGCAAACAACAGATCTGTGCTGGCAATTACTTGGAAAGTGGACTCCTATTTTATAAAAGACCATGAAAAATCTAGATCAGATAAACCCTACTGAACTGAGTTCAAGATAAAGAAGTTGATAGCCAGTAACGGTAACCTGGTCAGCCTATTCTCAAAGGACAAAAGGAAGAATCTCTGAGCAGTTTTGATGACTCTTCCAAAATCATATAAACATTCTGATTTTTACCCATACAAAGCCACAGGAAGGCTTCCCTACTTTGGTCTAGATTTAGAGGCAAGTAAATGAGAAGGTGATCCTCTTGCTTAAATATACATGGCCTCAGTTGGTTCCAGTAGGCCTTTCCTAGCAGCACTTTCATTCTTTAATGTAGTTACATGTACTTTTTTTTTTTGAGACAGCCTTGCTCTGTCGCCCAGGCTGGAGTGCAGTGGTGCAATCTCGGCTCACTGCAACCTTCACCTCCTGGGTTCAAGTGATTTTCCCACCTCAGCATCCTGAGTAGCTGCGATTACAGGCATATGCCACCATGCCCAGCTAATTTTTTTGTACTTTTAGTAATTTTTTTGTACTTTTAGTAGAGACAGGGTTTCACCATGTTGGACTGGCTGGTTTTGAACTCCTGACTTCAAGTGATCCACCTACCTCGGCCTCCCAAAATGTTGGGATTATAGGCGTGAGCCACCACACCTGGCCTATATGTCCACAATTTAAATAACAGAGTACACAGTAAAGTCTTCCTCCTATAGCCAAACAGTTCTCTTCTCTAAAGACAACCAATGTTTCTAATTTCTTGTATAGCCTATCAGTTATATTCTGCATGCAGGTATTTTATAAGCTCAAGCATATAACCTATACATAGATAGGAGCTAAGAGTAGGTCTTGCAGATTAAAAAGCTAATAGACAAAAAGACCACATACCCAGCACCCGTGAAATAAAAGATTCATCTGTAACTGGGATTCAAACTGATTAAATTCCTTTGCTCATACTCATAAATAGCACTAAAATGTTACAACATTTTCATGTACCTATTTTTAGTTCCTCCATTTTAACTTACTAAAAATCTTGGATTGATATTCTTAACCAATAAAAGTTTACTGGTAGTCTTATTTGGCATATTATTGAAACTTGGAAAGGATAATTTGAAACAAGGTTTGAAGTTCACTGAAATACAGAGATTGAATTTATACTCAATTCTTGTGAAAAGTCTTGCTTAATAAGTATGATTAAACAACTTTGCTTTTTGAAAAAAAAAAAAAAAAAAAAAAAAAAAAAGCTAATAGACTTTTTGTCCTCACCTTTAACCTACAACAAGGCTCATGTTTGAAGTGAACACACATGAAAGAAATGGGGAGAGGAGAAATGGTTTTGTCTGCTTTAACCTTGTATTCATGAGCTTGAAGATAACAACAAAGAAAATCTCCCATTTTCCACTCCGTGATTTCATTTTTCTACTTACTGGTATGCAGGTCCTCAGGCGGAGTTACCCCAAGTAAATAGTGGAAAAATAATGCAGCACAGCGAAGATAAGGGGTGATGCCATTCTTCAGTGAGACCCACAAATACCAGCCAGGGATACTACACCCAATGCAGCTAAGAGACAATAATTCCAGAAGAGAACAGAATACATATCAGACTAAAGTCCTAGATTTAAACATATCCCCCTTTTCAAATACAAAGTTAAACATTTAGGTAATTTATTATCCATGCAATTTTTAAATATTTAAAAGAAAATACAATCCCAGCACTCTGGGAGGCCAAGGCAGGCGGATCACCTGACGTCAGGAGTTCAACCAGCCTGGCCAACATGGCAAAACCGCAGTCTCTACTGAAAGTACAAAAATTAGCCGGGCGTGGTGGCAGGCACCTGTGATCCCAGCTACTCGGGAGGCTGAGGCGGGAGAACTGCTTGAACCCAGGAGGCGGAGCTGCAGTGAGCTGAAATTGTGCCACTGCACTCTAGCCTGGGCAACAGAGCGAGATGCCAACTCAAAAAAAAAAAAATTTGAGTAGCTAATAGTTTCAGTGTTTAAATCTCCTAATAATTTCCTCAAGAAAATCACAAATCTTACATTTTTTACCACATGGATTTTTAAGGCAAGGAACTACTCTTCTTTTTCCTAGGTGGCGATAAAAAACAAAAGCAAAACAAAAACGAAGAGGCAACCAAAAAATCTACTTTAAAGGAACTTGACTCTAAAATAGGTATACTCTTTATTTTTAAATTTTTATTATTATTATTTTTTGAGATGGAGCCTTGCTCTGTCACCCAGACTGGAGTGCAGTGGCGCAATCTGGGCTCACTGCAACCTCTGTTTCTCAGGTTCAAGTGATTCTGCTGCCTCAGCCTCCTGAGTATCTGGGACTATAGGCACACGTCACCACGCCTAATTTTTTGTATTTTTAGTGGAGACGGGGGTCTCACCATGTTGGCAGGATGGTCTCGAACTCCTGACCTCAGGTGATCCGCTTGCCTCAGCCTCCCAAAGTGCTGGGATTACAGGTGTGAGTCACCATGCTCAACTAGTTGTTTTTTTTTTTTTTTTTTTTTTTTAGTAGAGACAAGGTCTCACTATCTTGCTCAGGCTGATCTCGAACTCCTGGGCTCAAGCAATCCGACTACCTCAGTCTCCCAAAGTGCTGAGATTATGAGTATAAGCCACCATGACTGGCCTAAAATATATTCTTCAACATAAAACTTAAAGGTAACTAAAACTTACTTTTTTTTGGTTTGTTTATATTAAAACCTTGTAAAGAAATGTGGAGAAAAAAATTTTATCAATAACTAACCAAAGCAACTTGTTAGCTAAAACGAAATTAATCATTTCCTAGTTTCTATATTAAGATTGACTAATGATGTGTATGGCAGTTAAACTATTCTGTATGATACTGTAAAGCGAACCTTATGTAAATTATGAACTTGAGTGAATCATAATGTATTAATATTGGTTAGTCAATTGTAACAAATGGTACCTCCCTAATGCAAGGTATTAATAATACAGGAACTGGTGGGTGGAGGGAGCAAATGGTGACTTTTTTTTTTTTTTTTTTTTTTTGAGACGGAGTCTCGCTTTGTCGCCCGGGCTGGAGTGCAGTGGCCGGATCTCAGCTCACTGCAAGCTCCACCTCCTGGGTTTACGCCATTCTCCTGCCTCAGCCTCCCGAGTAGCTGGGACTACAGGCGCCCGCCAACTCACCCGGCTAGTTTTTTGTATTTTTTAGTAGAGACGGAGTTTCACCGTGTTAGCCAGGATGGTCTCGATCTCCTGACCTCGTGATCCACCCATCTTGGCCTCCCAAAGTGCTGGGATTACAGGCTTGAGCCACCGCGCCCAGCCAAATGGTGACTTTTTATACTTTCTGCTCAATTTTTCTGTAAACTTAAAATGCCTCTAAAAAATAAAATCTATTAACTTAAAAAAAAAATAAAAAAGACTGGTAAAGATGACTGATGAGGGGAACTTGGCAGCAGATGTAGTTCAGCAGAGTACGCCCATCGTACTCCTACTATAACCTCTACACAAAGGTTAAATACACATAAGATTTTAACTATATATTATGAATATATGTATAAATTATATATGTATTACATAACTATGTTACACAATATGTGTACATATTGTATGTTATGTATGTATTACATGCATATTAAAATACAAATGCCAGTGTATTTTCCATATTACTCATAAGAACCTTAACCTGTAACTACATGCAAGCACTGAGTGCATCAATTGTATGGATCACTGTAAAAGGACAACCTATTTTCCATTTTCTACATTTATTTTAATTCTAAATACTCCTTTTGTTAAAATCCAATCATCTTTTGGCTATGCTTCCAGACCAGTTTACAAAAGTAAAGATGTGTTGACTTGTTTCAGTCTCAGAAACAAGTGGGTAGCTGTTATTCCAACCTACTATCTTTTAGTTCAAAGTAAAATCATTAAAATGAGTTTTCTTCACTGTAAGCCTATCCTGTAGCAAACAAAGTCATGCTAAAAGCCCTTAACAGAATTTTTTTTTTTTTTTTTTAATAGAGAGACAGGACTTGTTATGTTGCCCAGGGTGGTCTCAAACTCCTGGGCTCAAGTGATCCTCCTGCCTTGGCCTCTAAAAGTGTTTGGATTACATGCATGAACCATTGCACCTAGCTTCATAACTGATTATTATTATTATTATTTTTATTATACTTTAAGTTCTGGGATACATGTGCAGAATGTGCAGGTTTGTTACATAGGTATACATGTGCCATGGTGGTGGTTTGCTAGTACCCATCAACCCGTCATCTACATTAGGTATTTTTCCTAATGCTATCCCTCCCCTTTTCCTCCAGCCCCTGACAGGCCCTGGTGTGTGATGTTCCCCTCCCTGTGCCCATGTGTTCTCACTGTTCAACTCCTACTTATGAGTGAGAACATGCGGCATTTGGCTTTCTGTTCCTGTGTTAGTTTGCTGAGAATGATGGTTTCCAGCTTCATCCATGTCACTGCAAAAGACATGAATTCATTCTTTTTTATGGCTGCATAGTATTCCATGGTGTGTATGTGCCACATTTTCTTTATCCACTCTAACACTGATAGGCATTTGGGTTGGTTCCAAGTCTTTGCTATTGTGAATGGTGCTGCAATAAACATGTGTGCATGTGTCTTTACAGCAGCATGATTTATAATCTTTTGGGTATATACCTAGTAATGGGATTGCTGGGTCAAAGGGTATTTCTAGTTCTAGATCCTTGAGGAATCACCACACTGTCTTCCACAATGGTTGAATTAATTTACACTCCCACCAAGAGTGTAAAAGTGTTCCCATTTCTCCACACCCTCTCCAGCATCTATTGTTTGCTGACTTTTTAATGATCGCCATTCTAACTGGTGTGAAATGGTATCTCATTGAGGTTTTGATTTTCATTTCTCTAATGACCAGTGATGATGAGCTTTTTTGTGTTTGTTGGCCGCATAAATGTCTTCTTTTGAAAAGTGTCTGTTCATATCCTTCACCCACTTTCTGATAGAGTTGTTTGTTTTTTTCTTGTAAATTTGTTTAGGTTACTTGTAGATTCTGGATATTAGCCCTTTGTCAGACGGATAGACTGCAAAAATTTTTTCCTGTTCTGTAGGTTGCCTGTTCACTCTGATGATAGTTTCTTTTGCTGTGCAGTGGCTCTGTAGTTTAATTAGATCCCATTTGTCCATTTTGGCTTTTGTTGCAATTGCTTTTGGTGTTTTAGTGACGAAGTCTTTGCCCATGCCTATGTCTTGAATGGCCCAAAAACTCCCAAAGCTGATAAGCAACTTCAGCAAAGTCTCAGGATACGAAATCAATGTGCAAAAATCACAAGCATTCCTATCCACCAATAATAGACAAACAGGGAGCCAAATCATGAGCAAACTCCCATTCACAATTGCTACAAACAGAATACCTAGGAATACAACTTACAAGCAATGTGAAGGACTTCTTCAAGGAGAACTACAAACCACTGCTCAAGGAAATAAGAGAGTACACAAACAAATGGAAAAACATTCCATTTGTTATCTAAAGCATCCATGTTCATAGATAGGAAGAATCAATATCGTGAAAATAGCCGTACTGCTCAAAGTAATTTATAGATTCAATGCCATCCCCATCAAGCTACCATTGACTTTCTTCACAGAATCAGAAAAAACTACTTTAAATTTCATATGGAACCAAAAAAGAGCCTGTATAGCCAAGACAATCCTAAGCAAAAAGAACAAAGCTGGAGGTATCACGCTACCTGACTTCAAACTATACTACAAGGCCACAGTAACCAAAAGAGCATGGTACTGGTACAAAACAGATATATAGACCAATGGAACAGAACAGAGGCCTCAGAAATAACACCACACATCTACAACCAACTGATCTTTGACAAACCTAACAAAAACAAGCAATGGGCAAAGGATTCCCTATTTAATAAATGGTGTTGTCTAGCCATATGCAGAAAACTGAAACTAGACCCCTTCCTTACATTTTATACAAAAATTAACTCAGGATGGATTAAAGATTTAAATGTAAGACCTAAAACCATAAAAACTTCAGAAGACGACCTAGGGAATAACTGATTATTTTTAAACTAGAATTTAAATGATTCAAGTGTTACACTGCCAAACAACTGAACAAGAAATGGAATTACTACAATAGACTGAACTAATGGATTTTCACTCACCCACTTGTATATTGAGAAATTTCTGCAAAAAAAGAAGACGCGGAATGAGCCTCTTCACTGTCTTCTTGAACCTGAGCAAGGGGTACGCCTGAAAAAGAAATTCTGCAAGATGAATTATGTATTTGCTATTCAGTTTATAAATTATACTTTAATTTCATGGTTCCAAGATAATAAACAATGTAGATTCATTCAACTGAGGTTTTCACTTTTTTTTTTTTTTTTTGAGACAGAGTTTCGCTCTTGTTGCCCAGGCTGGAGTGCAATGGCACAATCTTGGCTCACTGCAACCTCCGCCTTCTGGATTTAAGCAATTCTCCTGCCTCAGCCTCCAGAATAGCTGGGAACTACAGGCATGTGCCACCATGCCCAGCTAATTTTGTATTTTTAATAGGGACGGGGTTTCACCATGTTGGTCAGGCTGGTCTTGAACTCCTGACCTCAAGTGATCCACCCGCCTCGTCCTTCCAAAGTGCTGGAATTACAGGCATGAGCCACTGTGCCCAGCCCCACCTGCTTTTAATCTAAGTAGCTGATGCTGAATATTAAAGTTGTTAGGTAAACTTTATCTATATATTAGCTGGAGAAACAAACAGGGCAGAATCACTGAACATGGATGTTTAATATTTACTTGCTAAACATGTAAATACTTCATCATAATATGACCATGGAAATAAATTGTTATCAACCTGCTTTGGTTTCCTAGGAATCTTAGGCAGCAGATAGAAATTCAACCTCTAGAAAGGGAAGTAGGTGTCTGTCCTGCCTTCATGCTCAAGCAAAGGGTCCCATAAAGGGAACTTTGTGAGATTATTTTCCTCTATCAACCAACCTATCCTTAAGAAGGACCATCCTAAACCTTTCCAGCAACTGTCAACTCTCCCACTTACATTAAGGCTCTGGATAAGCTACATAAGTTCCCTGAACTTCAGAATTACTGTATTAAAATTGATATAGAAATGTCTACCTTGTAGTTTGCTGAGAGGTATAGTTATAGCACATTTGAGTATTGCTCTGTTGTTTTAAAAATGCTTTTGTTTATGTATTAATTCATCTGGAAGGTCATGATTCAAGTTGCCCTCAGTAATTTTATCATATCTTGAATGAATACTGCTAGTCCTTTTCATTTTCCAAATAACACCTCTTTATTCCTATACTTTTAAAAAACACATCATGAATTCATACTGATTTTTTCAATTCAAATGTAAAAGAGTTCAATAATTCTAAGGGATTCTTTATAAATTTGAGGTAAATTTTACATGCAATTAAATGCACAAATATCAAGTGCTCTATATGATCATGAGTTGGACAAATGCATACACCCATAAGATTTTTATTTTTTAGTTAATACACTTTATTTTTTAAGAGAAGTTTTAGATTCACAGCAAAATTGAGCAGAAAGTACAGAGGATTCCCTCTGTCTCTCTGCACATACAACATCCCCCACCTATCAACATTCGGCACCAGTGTTGTACGCTTGTTATAATCAATGAGCCTACATTGCCACATCATTATCACCCAAAGTCCACAGTTTACATTAGGGTTCATTCTTGGTGTTTACATTCTATGAGTTTGGACAGATGTGTAATAATGACACATATGCACCGCTGTAGTATTTTTCAGAACAGTTTTACTGCCTTAAAAATCCTCTATGCTGTGCCTGTTCAGCTCTCCCCCAACACCCTTACCCCTGGCAATCACTAATCTTTTTACTGACTCTATAGTTTTGCCTTCTCTAGAGTGTCATATCATTGGATTAATATAGTATACAACCTTTACAAATTGAGTTATTTTAGCTAGTCATAGGCATTTAAGTTTTGTCTATCTTTTCATCTTGATAACTCATTTTTTTTTTTTTTTTGGTATTTTTTTGAGATGGAGTCTCGTTCTGTCAGCCAGGCTGGAGTGCAGTGGTGCAGTCTTGGCTTACTGCAACCTCCGCCTCCTGGGTTCCAGCAATTTTCCTGCTTCAGCCTCCTGAGTAGCTGGGATTACAGATGTGCACCACCATGCCCGGCTAATTTTTGTATTTATTTAGTGGAGATGGGATTTCACCATGTTGGCCAGGCTAGTCTTGAATTCCTGATCTTAGGTGATCCACCCATCTTGGCCTCCCAAAGTGCTGAGATTACAGGTATAAATCACTGTGCCCGGCCGATAACTCATTTCTTTTTAGCACTGAATAATATTTCCACTCTCTGGATATACTGTAATTTATTTATCCACTCACCTATTGAAGGATGTCTTGGTTGCTTCCAAGTTTTGGCAATTATGAATAAAGCTGCTATAAACATCCTTGTGCACAGTTTTGTGTGAACTTCAGTTTTCAATTCATTTGGGTAAATACAAGAAGCATGACTGCTGGATCACATGGTAAGAGTATATTTAGTTTTAGTTTTGTGAGAAACTGTCAAGCTGTCTTCCAAAGTGACTGTACCATTTTGCATCCCCATCAGCAACAAATGAGAGTTCCTGTTGCTCCACATACTTGCCAGCATTTGGTGGTGTCAGTGTTTTAGATTTTGGCAATTCTAATAGGTGTATAGTGGTATCTCATTGTTTTAACTTGCAATTCCCTAATGGCATATAGATGTTGAACATTACGATCACTTATCATCTGTACATCTTCTGTGGTGAGGTGTCTTTTCAAGTGTTTTGGCCACTTTATTTTTTAGAGATGGGATCTTGCTATGTTGCCCAGAGTAGTCTCAAATTCCTGGGCTCAAGCAATCTTCCTACCTTGGCCACCTAAAGCATTGGGATTACAGGCATGAGCTATCGCACCTGGCTCATTGCCCCGTTTTTTTTGTTTGTTTGTTTGTCTGAGACCAAGTCTCATTCCGTTGCCAGGCTGGAGTGCAGTGGCATGATATCAGCTCACTGCAATCTATGCCTCCTGGGTTCAACTGATTCTTATCTCTCAGCTTCTCAAGTGGCTGGGACTACAGGTTTGCACACCACACCAGGCTAATTTTGGTATTTTTAGTACAGACAGGTATTCATCATGTTGGTCAGGGTGGTCTCAGATTGCTGGCTGAAGTGATCTGCCCACCTTGGCCTCCCAAAGTGCTGGGATTACAGGAGTAAACCACGGCACCCAGCCTCATTGCCCATTTTAAAATTGGGTAGTTTGTTTTCTTACTGTTGAATGTTAAGAATTCTTTGTATACTTTGGATAACAGTCCTTCATCAGAAATGTTTTTTGCAATACATTTTCTCAGACTGTGGCTTGTCTCTCATTCTCTTGACATTGTCTTTCAGTGCGTAAGTTTTTAATTTTATTGTAATGAAGTCCAGCCTATCAATTATTTCTCTCACAGATTATGTCTTTGGTTTTATATCTAAAAAGTCATCTCCATACTTAAGGTCATCTAGGTTTTCTCCTATGTTATCTTGTAGGAGTTTTATAGTTTTGCATTTTACATTTAGGTCTATGATCTATTTTGAATTAATTTTTGTGGAAGGTGTAAAGTCTGTGTCTAGATTCATTTTATTGGACATGTATGTCTACTTGTTCCAACACCATTTGCTGAAAAGACTGCCTTTGATCCTTTGCTCAAATGTCAAAGATCAGTTGACTACATTTATGTGGGTCTGTATCTGGGCTCTCTTTTATATTTTATTGATCTATTTGTCTAATCTTTTGCCAACCACACTGTCTTTATTACTGTAGCTTTATAGTAAGTCTTAAGGTTGGGTAGTATCTGCCCCTCAACTTTCTTCTCCTCCAATACTGAGCTGGCTATTGTAGGACTTTTGTCTTTCCATATAAACTTTATTTATTTATGTACTTGTTTGTTTACTTATTACTTACTTTCTGATTGAGTCTTGCTCTGTTGCCTGGCCTGGACTGCAGTGGTGCAATCCCAGCTCACTGAAGCCTTGACTTCCTGGGCTACAGCAATCCTTCCACATCAGCCTCCCAAATGGCTGGGACTATAGGCGTGTGCCACCATGCCCAGCAAATTTTCTTACTTTTTCTTAGAGACAGAGTCTCACTATGTTGCTCAGGCTCAAACTCCTCCCAAAGGGCTGGGATTACAGGCATGAGCCACTGGGCATGGCTCACATAAACTTTAGAATCAGTTTGTTGATATCCACAATAATAACCTGCATGGATTTTCATCGGGACGCTGGAGTACAGTGGCGTGATCTCGGCTCACTGCAACCTCCGCCTCCTGGGTTAAAGTGATTCTCCTGCCTCAGCCTCCCGATTAGCTGGGATTACAGATGCCTGCCACCACGCCAGTTGATTTTTGTATTTTTAGTAGAGACAGGATTTCACAATGTTGGTCAGGCTGGTCTCGAACTCCTGACCTCAGATGATCCGCCTGCCTCAGCCAAAGAGCTGGGATTATAGGCGTAAGTCACCATCCGGCCTCTATTGTCTCTTTTATAAAACACATAAGCAAAAATGTATATAAACACATATATTCATAAAATACCCTACAGAAAAATGCTATGCTATAACCACTATTCTGTACCTCACTTTTTTAACTTATTGTATCATAAAGAGCAATTCATATCAGATCTTGTTCACTACTTTTTAAAACTGCATAGAATTACATTATATGGTACATCATAGGTAATTCAACGAATCCCCCATTGATGGACAGCTCAATTATTTGTTTTTTTGATATCCCAAAAATAACACAATAAATAATGTTGTGCTTGCATCATTTCCTATTTTTGCCGGTAAAGCTTTGGGATAAATTCCTAGAAATGAAGTTGGTGTACCACAGGGTAAATGCACATGTACTTTTGCCATATTTTATTCTGACATCACTTTAATTATGTTCGTCCTCTAGATTATCTGAATCTTCAGTAGCCCTTACTGGTCACTGGTATCCAGGATCAGATTTTGCTTTGGGTTTTTTTTCCTTTTTTTTTTTTTTTTTTTTTTTTTTTTGAGACGGAGTCTCGCTCTGTCGCCCAGGCTGGAGTGCAGTGGCCGGATCTCAGCTCACTGCAAGCTCCACCTCCCGGGTTCACGCCATTCTCCTGCCTCAGCCTCCCGAGTAGCCGGAACTACAGGCGCCCGCCACCGCGCCCGGCTAGTTTTTTGTATTTTTTTAGTAGAGACGGGGTTTCACCATGTTAGCCAGGATGGTCTCGATCTCCTGACCTCGTGATCCGCCCGTCTCGGCCTCCCAAAGTGCAGGGATTACAGGCTTGAGCCACCGCGCCCGGCCTTTCCTTCTTTTTTAAAGAGATGAGGTCTTGTTCTGTTGCCCAGGCTGGAGTGCCATGGTGCAATCACAGCTCTCTGCAGCCTCAAACTCCTGGGCTCAAGTGATCCTCCCACCTCAGACTCTCAAGTAGCAGGGACTACAGGCGCCCACCAGCATGCCCAGCTAACAACAACAACAACAAAAAAATCTGTAGAGATGGGGTCTCACCATCTTGCGCAAGCTGGTCTTGAACTCCTGAGCTTAAGGGATCCTCCTGCCTTGGCCTCCCAAAGTACTGGGATTACAGGCATGAACCACTGCATCCAGCCCCCAGACTTTGCTTCCTATTAAAACCCAGACTCTAAAAGAACAACTGTATCATCATTCCATAATGTTGTATTACTCATGTATCTTCAAATGAACATTAATTCAAAAGACATTTCATGAGTGTTTACTGGGTTTAACAAAGGTTACTAGATACTTGCAGCTTTAAAGGGAAGATGTTGAAATTTCATTGTTTCCTATTATCAAGAAACTTACACTGAGGACAAAGGAGCAGAGAGAGAGAGAAGAAACAGGGAAAGGAGCAGAACAACAATAAGATATAGCCACAAGTAACTATAAAACAAGATACTAATGATAAATGCTACAAGGGGAAGAAAGTACTATCATTTTAGCTGAAGGAATTAAGAATGGTTTTAGGGACCTCCTTATCAAAAGGTTGAAAAACTCATGTAGGGACAGACCTCGAGGACGAGGAATTTGAAAAAGACGGAAAAGCAGGTTCAAGTGGTCTCCCTGCATATCTGCAGAGCAGTTGCTAATTAGGTAGTTTCACCTAATTATCTTTTTCACAGCTTATTCTACCTTTCCTTGCTTAAATAGTATCCATTCAAAAACAGATGAATAATCATTCAATGAAAAACGTAACACAGAACCTAGAAATACATTATATAATCACAAACATAATTAATTCTGCCAGTAAAGCATGGCAAAATGTTATTCACAGTCAACACCCAGATGAAAACCTTACCTGTGTCTATTGTAAGTAGTATCTGAAGCATGTGTGCCATGGTGATCAAATGGAAGAGATAAAGGTGGTTATAGGAAGAACTAACTGAAGAAGGCTGCAGATCGACAGTTTCATCCCAATACAAGGATGGGAATGCTAACACAGCACCCACCTGTGAGAGAAAAATGGACATCAACATGGGTAATGATAAAAGACTAACATAAATTAATGTCATAACAAAATGTGAAGGGCATCAGATGCTACACTGTTTGTGTGTGTGTTTTTTAATAAACACCATATTTTTCTTACTTATTCAATAGAATATCTTAGAATGTAACATACCATAAATGGAGGACAATGGTCACCACCAAATAGGTTATCCCTTTGCTGTGTCTATTTATTGTAGTTCTAGGTAGTGGTTCTGAACTCTGACTCAGAAGATTCAACATTACAGGAGTTCTTAAAACAATACTGACACAGAGGCCCCACCCTAGTCTAACCAAATGAAAATCTCTTGGGGTAGGGTCCAGTTAATAGCATTCTTTTCGAAGTCCCTCAGGAGATTCTAAAAGACAGTCAGGGTTGATGACCACTGGGTAGAGGCCTAGATAATGAGGGATGAGGATGCTGGCTAACCCTGCATCCATAAACTCCATGCTCTCAATCTCAATACTGTTTTCTCTACAGAACTTGGTTTGAAGGAATGAGATCATCACAGGAATGGAAAATCTCTGCAAAAAACTAAGGGCAGTTGCCATCCATCCATAGGTGTTTTGAGGAAGCCTAGATACACCCATGATCTGGTCCTTATCATCAAATAATGATTTTAAGAGAGCTCACACAGTTATTGACTGTATATCATGTATACAACTTAAGAAAAAGGCCAGAAGGGGAGCATAATATGAATTAGAAAAGGCTTGTCTGTACAGACACCCACTAATGTAATCAACCAGGAAAAGACCTATTACAAATTCAAGTGCTTTTTTTTTTTTTTTTTAAATGAATTTGATGGTCTCCATCAAATCTGTACCTATGTAAACAGAATGGACAGGAGAGACCAAACTTTATAGATTAAACACCAATAATTTATAATCTTGAACAAAGAGCATTAATTTGAATGAGAAAAGTACAAGAAATTATCAACATGAGTGACTTAAACAAAATTACTGAACACTTACCAAAACATGAAACAGATCTATAGACAGAAGGCATGGTGTATCTTCTGATTTTAGGTTAGGAAGAACGACTAAAACAAACAAAAAGTTAATGTAATTCCGTCAGTAAGATAGCAATGTAGTTAAATAAAATGCAAGCTAAAAACACCTAAACCAAACATGTAACAGGGTTATAAAACACAGAAACTAATAAGTCACACCTTTGAGATATGGAAACTATAATGAGACAAACTGAACTGAGAAAAGGCTGCTAGAAAGACTTGGATACAGTTTAAGCGTTGAAAGGTAAAATCTAGGTGGAAAAGGCACATGAAATAGGATAACTGAAATATAGAGATTGTTAAAGAAATATTTGTTGAATGAATGAGAAGAGTTACTTTTATACAATGTCACCTCTATCACTTGTTTTCTCTGACTTCCATTTCTAAGTGTTCTGTGATACATAACATGTGAACAAAATTGGGGTTGTGGAGTGGAAAGAACATGCAAAACAGAGTAGGTGAAATGAGGATGGAGAAGATCCTCCTGAAATGGAGTCTTGCTCTCTCACCCAGGCAGGAGTGCAGTGGCATGATGTCGGCTCACTGTAACCTCCGCCTCCCAGGTTCAAGCGATTCTTGTGTCTCAGCCTCCCGAGTAGCTGGGATTGCAGGCATGTGCCACCATGCCTTTTTTTTTTTTTTTTTTTTTTTTTTTTTTTGAGATGGAGTCTCGCTTTATCACCAGGCTGGAGTGCAGTGGTACAATCTTGGCTTACTGGAATCTCTGCCTCCCGGGTTCAAGCAGTCCTCCTGCCCCAGCCTCCCGGGTAGCTGGGACCACAGGCGCGTGCCACCATGCCCAGCTAATTTTTGTATTTTTAGTAGAGACAGGGTTTCACCATGTTGGCCAGGATGGTCACGATCTCTTGACCTCATGATCCGCCCGCCTTGGCCTCCCAAAATGCTGGGATTATAGGCATGAGCCACTGTGCCCGACCAATTGTTTCTATTTTTTTTTTTTTTTTTTTTAGTAGAGACAGGATTTCACAATGTTGACCAGGCTCGAACTTCTGACCTCAGGTGATCTACCTGCCTCGGTCCCCCAAAGTACTGGCATTACAAGCATGAGCCACCGTGCCTGGCCATGTGACTAGATCAATTTCTTAACCTCAAATCCCGAGATTCTAAACAAAAAGCATAAAGGTTAAGATCAGGGGCTTTGAAGTCAGACTAAAATGGCTTCCAGTACTCGTTGTGACTATTGGTCATAGGCAAGTGACAGGTGACTTAAGTTCTCTTAAGTTTACACGCAGTATATACAAGTTTGTTGGGAGGTTCATTAACATATTAATTTATTATTTGTGTATTTTATTTTGAGATGGAATCTCACTCTGTTCCCTAGGCTGGAGTATAGTGGCATGATCTCGGCTCACTACAACCTCCGCCTCTTAGGTTCAAGCAATCCTCCTGCCTCAGCCTCCCAAGTAGCTGAAATTACAAGCACCTGCCACAATGCCCAGCTAATTTTTTTACTTTTTATTTTTATTTTTTGTTTTGCCACGTTGGCCAGGCTGGTCTTGAACTCCTGGCCTTAAGAGGTCCACCTGCCTCGGCTTCTCAAAGTGCTGGGATTACAGGTGTGAGCCACGCTCCAGGCCAACATATGAATTTAAAGCACTTGTCCAAGCTTGGCATATGTAACCCCTCAATAAAAGTTATTACTACTGGCTACATAAAACAAACTAAAGTGATCACAGGGCTCTGACATTAACTATCTATGTGACTTCCACAAGTTATTTGCTGTTTCTAGGTCCCATCTCCTCAAATTATCTTTTAGTAATATTTCTGATATTTCAGTTAGCATGTCTATGATACTACCTGTCTTATTTTTTTCCTCAATGTTACAGCTTACTCAAAATATTTAAATCATTCCTGATCCCTTGTCCTAATTTCCATCATCTTTTCAGCCAAAAGAATACTCTTTGTGTCATCAAATTTTTCTTACAGGCAGTTTTAAAATGATTTTTCTTTTCCTGATTGCTAAAAATATTTAAAATTCTTTTGAAATCAAAAGTCAATTTTGGTAAGCATATTTTCATTTTATCTATGGGTTAAGCCAAGCCTTTATGCACAATTAAACACCTCGGCAAAGTTTACATGATATAGTGGGAAAATAATGGGCTTTATGGTCAGGTCTGGGTTTAAATATTAGTTCTACTTCTTATTAGTTTTATTACCATGGGCAAGTCATGTAACTTCCCTGTGCCTCAGTTTTCTCATCGTAAATCGGGAGAATAATTTCCTTGAAGGATGGTGACTAGAAATGAGATTTTATTTAAAAATTCTAGTACAAGGCATAGCACATGGCAGTGAGCATTGTATGTCCTATATATCTATCCATCAATCCATCCATTTAGAGATAAAGTCTCTCTCTGTTGCCCAGGCTGGAGTGCACAGTATGATCACGGCTTACTGCAACCTTGACCTGGGTGCAAGTGACACTCCTGACTCAGCCTCCCGAGTAGCCAGGACTGCAGGTGTGCACCACCACACCCTACTAAGTTTTTTGTGGAGACGGAGTTTCACCATGTTGCCCAGGCTGGTCTCAAACTCCTGAGCTCAACTGATCTGCTCACCTTGGCTTCCTAAAGTTCTGGGATTACAGGTGTAAGCCATTGCACCCGACCTATCCTACTGCTATTGCAGCAATCAACATACTAAAACAATACTCATCACTTTACGTAGAAAACAGCTCCTATTCTGAACTCCCTTATTTCTCTCAATTTTTTTGCTATTCATTTTAGTTCAAAATCTTGCCCCTGACCCAGCCCACACCAATGTCTTCCCTAATTCCTGCTACCACATTCAGATGCATATGTTACCTCTAATTTTTCCCTCCTTCAATCCAACCTATTCAATATCAAATTAAGCTCAGAATACTATTGTCCAAAACATTTCAAAAAATTCTAATTACCTAAAGAATAAAGTTCAAACTTACGGCTGGAGCATTTAAGTCACTGTAATTTTATTTAAAAAAAAACTTCATGCTTCTCTATCTGTAGATGCCATTACTCCTATCAAACCTGTCTACCTGAACATATCACATACTTTCCTACCTCCTCAGTGTTTGTTCAAATGCACCCTCTGTCTTTTGGAATGCAGCTTCTGTTCCTCTCAATTTATCTATTGTGTGTACTCCCTTCAAGGCTCAATTCAAATCCTACCCTGTTAGAGGAGATAACAGCAGAGTCCCAAAGTGATTTCTTCCTTGTCTCAATTTTTTTTTTTTTTTTCCTTTTTTGAGATGGAGTCTCGTTCTGTCACCCAGGCTGGAGTGCAGTGGCGTGATCTCGGCTCATTGTAAGCTCTACCTCCTGGGTTCACGCCATTCTCCTGCCTCAGCCTCCCAAGTAGCTGGGACTACAGGCGCCTGCCACCTCGCCTGGCTAATTTTTTGTATTTTTAGTAGAGTCGGGGTTTCACCGTGTTAGCCAGGATGGTCTCGATCTCCTGACCTCGTGATCTGCCGCACCCAGCCACTTGTCTCAATTTTTGAAGTGTGTATTAGTGAAGCACATATCTGGCATTTGGCTATTTTATGTTTGTTTTTAGAGAGGTTCTGCTTCTTTAATTCAATCATAAGCATTAAAATGGCAAGGAACATATCTGATAGCCCTAACATCTTACAAATAAAAATGCTCCTCAAATAAATGTTCATATGAAAAACTTTAATATATAGGCATAAAGCTATACTACAGAAATTCCTCCAGTATTGCTAATTAGAGATTATACAACATCATTTTAATCTCTCCCATCTGTGATAATGTTAGTCTCGTTTGGTGCTTTTTTTGAGACAAGGTCTCACTATACTGCCTACACTGGTGTCAAACTCCTGGGCTTAAGGGATCCGCCCCCTCAGGCTCCTGAGTAGCTGGGATTATAGGTATGTGCTACCATGCTGGGCAATAAGTTGTTTTAAACATTGTAAATCCCATAATGTGTAATAAGTGCAAAAACAGTGAAACTATTTGGAAGAATTAGTAAGTATCTAAATAATGACTGAAACGAAAGAGATACCAAAAAAGTAAAATACAAAAACAAAATAGTGATATGCAAATAGGATAAACTGTTCAACAGAAAGAGGTCCTAAAAACAAAGACAGGCACATGTGACATATGGAAGGTTCTGGGCCTGTGCAACTGACCAAGAAGAGAAAAAAGTAAGTGAAAGAAGGGAAAACTTTTATGTGTGTGACTAGGGGAACGGTATCAACATTAGATTTCTATTAGCATGAAGCCAATTCAGGAGACACCTGGAAGTCAATTTGAAAATATAAAAGCTAAGCATGGCAGAAGTTCTAACAAAACTTGAGTGGCAGCCTTGGGAGGAGTTGTGGAATCTCCACATCAACAGGATGAGCAGAAAGCTGCTCGGAAGAGCTCCCTAAGAAGCTTGTGAGGATTGACAAGGAAAAACACTATTGGCTTCAATAGATTTTCAAGGTAAAGAAGTAGGTCTATTTTGCTGGGGAAAAAAAATGTCTGCTAGTTTAGCTACAAGAAAATTATGCCTGGCTTTAAAGCTTAAAAATCTGAATAACTCTTATTTGTCAGAAATATATCTGGGAAGTGCATGCTGAAACTACCCTACTCATGACAATTGGGACTTATGAACAAATAGATTTACAAACAACTCTCTTTAAGGCTGGTCTCTTTGGGTACAGAGGAGCTTACAGTAGACTTCAAATGCCCAGATGGAAACGCAGATAACCAAAAGGAAAGCAAAATCATTCTAATGCTATGTAATGACTTATCCTTCACTTTATTTTTATACTAATTGAGATCACCATATGAGCTCTTAGTAAATTTCTAACTTGTCAGAATCTGAGAAGAGTAGCTGTTATAGCCAGCCTGTCAAAGAAATGGGCATGGAACTGAGTTCTGAGATTACTGAATGTAGCATTTCCATTATTTCATAAGAATTTGACCCACAAACAAAATTAAACATATTTTAAAGTGATCTATCCACATCATTGCTCCCTTTTCTAATTGGATTGGGGATACATGGATGTTAGTTGTTGTAGACATTGGTTCAATAACCTAGGTAGGTAGAAGAAACATAAGTTGAAAATATTTGGAAAATACAGATTTTAAAAATAAGGTCATGAAGGCCGGGAGTGGTGGCTCACACCTGTAATCCCAGCACTTTGAGAGGTGGAGGCAGGCGAATCACCAGAGGACACGAATTCAAGACCAGTCTGGCCAACATGGTGAAACTCCATCTCTGCTAAAAAAAAAAAAAAAAAAAAAAAAATTGGCTGGGCGTGGTTGTGGACGCCTGTAATCCCAGCTACTCAGAGAGCTGAGGAAGGAAAGGTGAATCACTTGAACACGTGAGGTGGAGGTTGCAGTGAGCTGAGATCGCGCCATTGCTCTCCAGCCTCAGTAACAAGAGCGAAACTCCCCTCAAAAATAATAATAATAATAAGATCACAAGTTTTACAGAGGCAGCTACGTGTTTATCTGTTTTTTTGCATGACTTCTGTAGGTGGTAAAATTTCATTACTGAGAGCTCAAAATTATTGTAGCATGTGTTGTTTCCTAATGAAATACACTGCCAGAAATGCAATAGAAAAAGACATAAAAATAATACAATACATAATAATAGTTCAGAGAAGACTCTACCTGATAGAAGACGAAGCAGATGTTTCTGTATCAAGACCTGAGGACAGGTAATCCTCTGTGCAACTGCAAACTGCATTAATGCTTTCAGACCATTATGCTAGATTGTAAAAGAGAGGGAAGATAAAAAGATGAGGAAAGATGAGAGACCTAACTCATTCACTTAAGAGTTTGGTAAAAACCAACTCTAGTTTGTCGGAATTAGCTGCAGACTCATTATATACCTTATATCATTGCAAATAAATTACGATATTCTTAATACCTGTACAAGGTTTTATGGCCTTGCTAAATTTCTAACAGATTTTCTGATAAAAAAGTGGTATTAAAGCTATAATTATTTTAATTCTCATGTAAAAAGTATTCATCTTCCCCAGAGCTGAGCACACTGTGGACCAAAAGTCTTCTAGACTTCTGTGCCAGGTGTCAGAAAAATAAGAGGGACATGGGAAGCAAGGGATGGCAACCTCAGTTACCCCTTTTGTTTCCCCAGGGCTACTCCACATATTTCTTTAGTACCATTTTCCAGGGATCACTATGTTAAAAGGTTTAGGCCTGGGGCAGGAGTAGAGTCCTACAGTAGTGTCAGTATCTGCCCATCAAGGAGTCATGGCTTAATTTTATTTTTGAATTCAGTATGATGATTCATCCAGAGATAAGTCAGCATTAATACTCAATGTTATATAATGGTGCAAAATTAGTGAGAAGGAAAAATATAGAAAACATGAGGATTTTGAAGTGTAACAAAGGGAGAAAAAGTAATCATCACATGAAATCTCCGTATGAATTACACTTAACCTCTGAGATTGAGTAAGCTCTGTAAAGTGCATACACTATTCAGTTTCCTATAAGACTGAGGCAGCTCCTTTTCTCCCCTATAGAATTCTGCTAATTTTTACAGAAAAGGAGTAAAGATTTTTTTTTTTTTTAATAATAAACTGTGGGGGGAAAAAAAACAGCATGCCATGAGTTACATGTACCTTGTTGGAATATACATACCTGCCTATTTTGAAGCGCTCCAAACAAAGGTTTTCCTTCATCTCCCAACAGGTTTTCTCAAAGAATTAAAAAAACATGAAATAATAAATCCTGAATAGTGCCATAATTATATACTGTACTTTTTATCAAATGTTCCTTAATTATATTTTTGATGAGATGATTTGCATTTTTCCCCTTCAAAGTCTTGTGTTTTAAGTCTTTGCTAAAATTTTCCAATTTTTGAGTGAGAGAATATTAGAGAATCAAATGCATATCATTTACAAATTACTAGCATAAAAAATAAAGTCCCTGCAGCAATCTTATAAAGAATGCTTGGGGGGAAAAAAGCAGCCTGGATTGTTTCTTCTCATTTCAGCATCTTTTTTATGCAAAAAATTCTAAAATAAGTAACTTATATATGTAATTATAGCCTATTTTGTTTAAAAATAATATGTAAGGCAGACATAAATAACTTCTTGCTCTTTTGGGCACAATTTTTTTTTTTTTTTTTGAGACAGAGTTTCGCTCTTGTTGCCCAAGCTGGAGTGCAACGGCGCGATCTCGGCTCACTGCAACCTCCGCCTTCTGGATTCAAGCGATTCTCCTGTCTCAGCTTCCTGAGTAGCTGGGATTACAGGTGTGCACCACTACGCTGGCTAAGTTTTTGTATTTTTAGTAGAAACAGGGTTTCAGCACGTTAGTGGTGGTCTCGAATTTCTGACCTTAGGTGATCCGCCCACCTCAGCCTCCCAAAGTGCTCGCATTACAGGTGTGAGCCACTGCGCCCGACCTCGGGTACAATTTTAAAAGAATTAGAAAAGATCAATAGGAAAAAAAAGAAAATGAGACCAGGTGCAGTGGTTCATGCCTGTAATCCCCAGACTTTGGGTGACTGAGGCAGGAAGACTGCTTGAGCTCAGAAGTTCAAGACCAGCCTGGGTAACATGGAGACACCCTGTCTCTACAAAAACTACAAAAATTAGCTGTGGTGGTGCATGCCTGTGATCCCAACTGCTTGGGAGGCTGAGGTGGGAGGATCACCTGAGCCCGGGGAGGCTAAGGCTGCAGTGAGCTGTAACTGCGCCACTGCACTCCAGCCTGGACAACAAAGTGAGACCCTGTCTCAAAAAAAAAAAAAGAGAAAGAAAAAGAGAAAATGAAAATACCAAAACCATGGATTTGTGTTTTGTTGTCCATGGTATTTATTTCTAAATTACTCTTATTTTCACTGATCCTTAGCAGCAGATATGAGTGTGGAAGCATTTTTTTTTCATCTTTGCATAAACAGTAATTGAAAGGATGCTTTGTTTTGATTCCTCAACTATTATCCTATGCCAATGCATTCTGTACATGTCTCTCCATCCCCACAGGGACTGAGATAAGTTAGTTGCTTATGTACTAAGAATAAAGTACAGTATTATGCTTGCTTGATGGAAAAAGCACAATAGTGAACACAATATGATATTAATCAAATGGAATCCAATTACTAGATTATAGAACCACATATGAAAAGATTCAGCTCCATCAGCAGTGAATTTCTTATCTCCTTTATAACAGACTATGCCCCCTTTTTAATGTTCAAGGTCTAAATAGAAATTCTTGACTTCCTAATGCTTATCTTCCCCAAAATAGGAGTGTGAAATAGCTTCACTGAAAGTCTGAATAAACTTAACATGTCATGACTCCGAAGAATGCTTTACATTTCTTATCGATTTGTTCAGATTATATAAACCTCGCCTTTCCTATATCCCATTTGATTGAATCATAGCAAATATAAACTGATGTATTATCCTATACCCATAATTTAAGTCTAACAGGTTTGGAAGTGACTTTCCCCCCTCCCCCCAAGCACATCCACCCACGGTGGCTTTATTCAGTCACGTCCCCACCCCCATACCTCCCTCCACCAGGCAGACAGGTGGGAGGCCACGCCACAGCAGCATCCAGGGACCACAGGCCAGCAAAGGGCCCCGGCCAGAGGGCACCAACCCCAGGAAGACACAGTCCCCACCTGGAGCTTCCCTGGGCTGCCTCGGCCCCTGAGCCCACTCTGAGGATTTGTACTTTGACTCTGACAGGAAGCAGGAGGAAGCCACCAGCCCACTGCCCCCCGGGTATCCTTGGAGGGCACACGGTGGAGTGGAGACCCCAGCTCCTGAGCGGCACTTCCTCAGCTCCCACGGCCCTGCATGGTGCTGGGCTCGACCCAAGATGCCCAACCGCAGAGTCTGGTCCTGACAGGAATGGTCACGGCCTAGCCACGGGGCGACTCTGCCCATCAGTCCCCCTGGGGCAGCGACTGGATCCCAGCAGGGGCAGAGCCGGGATGGGCCCTATGTGCCTAAGATCAATGTAGGCGGGGGCTCACTGGGCCAAACAATGAACTCACCCATAGGAGCCCTCTGAGGACAACAGTAGGGGGTCTGCTCAGGGCAGGCGCCCGTGGCCTGGAACCTGCCTTTTCCAAAGCACTGGAAGTGACTCTTAAACTCTATTAAGAAACTAATGATAGGGCCGGGCGCGGTGGCTCAAGCCTGTAATCCCAGCACTTTGGGAGGCCGAGGCGGGCGGATCACGAGGTCAGGAGATCGAGACCATCCTGGCTAACATGGTGAAACCCCGTCTCTACTAAAAATACAAAAAACTAGCCGGGCGTGGTGGCGGGCGCCTGTAGTCCCAGCTACTCGGAGGCTGAGGCAGGAGAATGGCCTGAACCTGGGAGGCGGAGCTTGCAGTGAGCCGAGATCGCGCCACTGCACTCCAGCCTGGGTGACACAGCGCGAGACTCCGTCTCAAAAAAAAAAAAAAAAAAAAAAAAAAACTAATGATAGTATGTAGGAAGGTTTTGGGAAAAATTTGGCTTCATGCTATTTAATTCAAATTATAAGTGTCTTGTTACAAAAATATATTTAAATGAAGAAAATATAATGGACTCCATTAAAAACAATTACCAAAAATATATATATTGGAAAGGGAAATCAAAGTTGGCTTGGATAAAGACAGGGAAGAATCACCATTCTTAATTTTTTCCATGTAATATTGGACCTTGTCCTTATAATGAACAAGTGCACTAACTTAAGAAATCTAAGTGATCCCTCACTGCTACATTTTTCTATGGGAAATTTTCAATATGGCAGAGAATTTGATAGTAGGCTTCCCTTTAGAGCTGGTTTCTGCCTGCTAATCTCTAAAACTGCCTCAGTCTTCCTTTCCCCTTTCTGTTCATTTTTGGGTAACTTTGGTTTCCCCTCAAGTTCTTCTCTCAAAGGATAAAAGAAAGGAAAATTACTGAGCATTTCTGAGTTGTCTTTTTTCCTTGAACCTCTTTAACTTAACATCATGCTGTTCCTTTAATATAGATACTAAAGGAATATATGTGTGTGTGTGTGTGAACATGCACACACTTTTTAGAGACCGGGTCTCACTCTGTTGCCCAGGCTGGAGTGCAGTGGTGTAACCATGACTCACTGAAGCCTCAAACTCCTGGGCTCAAATGATCTTCCCTCTTCCGCTTCCTGATTAGCTAGGATTACAGGTGCATACCACCATGCCTGGCTAATTTTTTGTAGAGACAGTCTTGCTACGTTGCCCAGGCTAGTCTCAAACTCCTGGCTTCAAGTTATCCTCCCACCTCTGCCTCCCAAAGGTCAGCCTCCCAGGCATAATCCACCATGCCCAGCTTTTTAAAAATATTTTTTTAAACTTATGTTTCACATGGCGACGATCATAGTTAAAAAGAGATCAATATAAAAAAATTATCAGACCAAATGGCATGAGCCACACAAATACACTGAAATACAAATAGTCGTCATACAAGTCAAATTATTCTGGCCCATCAGTGAAAAAAGGAATTTAAGAATGAATGATCAATGTTAATTCTGTCCCACTGAAACCTCCAAACCAGTTTTCTTATGAGCTTTACCAATTGCCTGGATAGTGAAAGCACAGGTGCTCCAGGTCAGCATAGGGACTCGAGGATCCGTTTCATCAGGAGGCACTTTCAATCCAATTCTATAAATGGTTGTGGCAAAGAGAATAACCATTTCCTTGATGCTATTTGAATATTTAATCCTATAAATAAAACAAGAAAATTTGTATGATTTAGTAAAAGGAGTTACTTAGTAGGACCTACTTAGTAAGAAGTCCAATTAAGTCCTGGAGCAATAGAAACAATTTAACCGCTTTCAGCATAAGTAAACTGCTCTTTGCCAAATTAGAGATTAGAGCCTCCGAAGATTTATTCAGCTGGAAAAAAATTGGAAGAGGAGAACTGTATTTTTTAAAGGTAGAGAAATAGCTCTTATAAAATGGTAATGACCAACATAACTTCACTTCCTGTAAAAGATGCAGCAAATGCTCACAGCTAGAAGGGGTTCAGGTTCTAATTAAAAAACAGACTGAACACAGAAGGAATAAAATTCAGAGGAACAAATCTGACCTAACGAGTTTTGGTGCTTGGAAAAAGAACCAAAGAAGTACTTTTGTGTTGACAGATATGTGTATGTGTTTGTGTTGTGTATATGTGTGATAATACCATGTACCTAGAGTGATAATTTCCAGTTTTCTCAACTTCCACTTATAACAAGTATTTTCAGTAGCAATGGGATAGATAAACAGGGATCACAACTAGAAAAACTACCCTGGATACTCAGTATTAATGAAATAATAATACCTGATTTGGGTATATTACATCTCTCCAATAACCTAATGAGTGAGGTAGGACAGAAGGCCTCAATTTTACATACACAAAAAATGAACTGGTGGTAGCATGGAGTGACCTGAGACATTTCAGAAAGTCGCAAAGCAAGTTAGATGTAATTTTAAACGAAGTCTCATAATTCTGGTCCTCTTGTAGGACCAGACAGAACTGGCATTTTTGGTCCTCTTGTAGGACCACAGAGAATTGGCATTTTTGTTGGTTAAAAATGTTACTCAAGAGGCGTAGTTCGCCTTAATATACATTACTTTAATATATCAAACCACTTCATTTTGTTAATACAAATAAACAAAACAAACAGAAAGAAACAAGAAAATGGGATAAACTATTTTACAAATAAAAAAGGAAGGAAAGATGGAAGCCTACAGTGTTTCCTACTCTTATTTTCACAATCATTTACAAAGTTCTCTTAACTATTTAGATACTTACGAAGACTGAACACCAAAACTCAGGATGGAAGTGAACTCAAAAGTAGAATCTCCCATTCCTTGATTAAAGAAAACAGGAATTGGGTTTTCTCCTTATAAATTAAAAGGAAAAAGAAAGAAAAATCATGAATGAATTTAGTCTGACATACAGTTTTCTAGCATTTATTTATTTGTTTTGACAGTCTCACTCTGTCACCCATGCTGGAGTACAGTGGCATGATCATCTGTAGCTCCAACCTTCCGGGCTCAAGCGATCCTCCCAAATAGCTGGGACTATAGGCAGGTGCCGCCATGCCTGCCTAGTTTTTAAACCATTTTTTTGTAAAGATGGGATCTTCCTTTGCTGGCCAGGCTGATCTTGAACTCCTCAAGAGATCCTCCCACCCTGGCCTGCCAAAGTGTTGGGATTACAGGCGTGAGCCACTGTGCCCAGGCTTTCTGGCTTTTTAATATTATACATGATCATTTTAGGAAACTCAGGATATGCTAATAAGCAATGAATAATTAACAAGTTTCTCCATCCAGATAAACACAGTTAACATTTGGGTGATATTCTTCTGTTCCCCACACAAATATTACATATTTATATTTTTTAAGAGGATGACATGATATAATACTAGTCTACATCTTGCCTTTGCACTTAATAGATCATGGACATCTTTCTGTATCAGTAACTCTCCCTCTATTTTGCCATTTTTAATGACTGCATAAATGTTCTCTTGATAAGGCAGCATATATTAGTGAATAAGAGTAAATGATCTGAAGCCAGGCTGCCTGGGTTTGAATCCTAGTTCTGCCACTTACTGTTACTGCAACCTTGTGTGAAAACTAAACTTCTCCATAGCTCCATTGCCTTGTCAAATTCAAATGCTATTTCCCGACATGAAACGGGTTTTCTCTGGTTGCTTTCAAGATTTTTAGTTTTTTGTTTTTTAAGAGATGAGGTCTCCGCCAGGCATGATGGCTCACACCTGTAATCCTAGCACTTTAGGAAGCCAGGGCGGGCAGATCAGTTGAGGTCAGGAGTTCAAAACCAGCCTGGCCAACATGGTGAAACCTCATCTCTACTAAAAATACAAAAAATTAGCCTGGCATGGTGGCGGGCGCCTATAATCCCAGTTACTTGAGAGGCTGAGGCAGGAGAATCGCTTGAACTCAGGAGGTGGAGTTTGCAGTGAGCCGAGATCGCATCACTGCACTCCAGCCTGGGCGACAGGGCGACACTCTGTCTCAAAAAAAAAAAAAAAAAAAAAAAAAAAAAAATGAGGTCTCACTATGTTTTCCTGGTTGGCTTCAATTTCCTTGGCTCAAGGGATCCTCCCACCTCAGCCTCCCAAGTAGCTGGGCCTACAGACATGCACCACTGTGCCTGGCTCTTTATTTTTTGTTTTCAGCAGTTTGCTTTATGATGTGTCTGACTGTGGTTTTCTTATCTGCTTGAGATTTACTGAACTTCTTGAATCTGCAAATTTGTCTTTCACCAAATTTGGGAAATTTTCAGCCAATTATTTCTTCAAATTTTTTTTCTGCATTATTTTTCTCTTCCTTTTGGGACTTCAATGACACAAATGTTGGATTGAAAAAAAAATTGTCCCATAGATCCCTAAGGTTATGTATTTTTATCCCCCATCTCTTTTCTGTCTGTTCTCCAGATTGAATAATTTCCACTGATCTAACTTCACATTCATGGACACTTTACCTCATCTCCAGTCTAGTATATATATTTTTGAAACAACACAGCCTTGCTGTGTTGCCTAGGCTGGACTGCAGTGGCATCATTATAGCTCACTGTAACTTCAAACTCCTGGGTTCAAGCGATCCTCTTGCCTCAGCCTCCCAAGTACCTAGGACTATAGGCACATACCGCCAAACACAGCTATTTTTTTTGTTGTTGTTATTTTATTTTTTTAGAGAGGGGGTCTTATTATGTTGCTCAGGCTGATCTTGAATTCCTGGCCTCAAGTGATCCTCCTGCCTCAGCCTCCCACAGTGTTGTTATTACAGGCCTGAGCCACTGTGCTTAGCCTTTCGGTTTACTATTGAGCACATCCAGTTAATTTTTGTTTCATCCAGTATTTTTTCAATTCTAGTATCTCCATAGGGTTGGTATTTTTAGTTCCTATTTTTCTGGTAACTTCTATCTTTCAACTCTTTCAAGAGTGTTCACCTTCAACTTATGTTTCAAGGTTAACTAGTTGCTTTAAAACTCTTCGATAAGTTTAACATTTAAAACATCTCAGGATTGGCATTTGGTTGTTTTTCCCTTGAGAATCAGTCAGATTTTTCTGGTTCTTTGTATGTCAAGTAATTCTGGATTATTATCTTGTATATGTAGAATATTACACTGGGAGGTTCTGGTCCTGTTAAAAACCTCTGGAAAAATATACAGTTTTAAAGTGTTTTAGACGGTAATAAACTCAGGTCCAACAAGTCCTGTCTCATTCTCTGTGGATGGTGATTCCAATGTTAGTTTTCAGAGCCTTTGCTGTGGTGTTCTGATCTGTCCAGCACATGTACTCCTCGTGGGGTTAGTCTAGGACTTGAGTGATGGTTTAAATGAAGCTTACTTCTCAAAACTTTGGTTACGCCTCTTTGAACCTATTCTGTACATGTGCAGCTTGGAGGTGAGCCCAGAACTTATGTTGACCTCAAAAATATGAGATTCCCCTTCTACAGTTCTCTCCTCTTAGGGATTTCCCACCCTAGCCCTCCCACTTTCTAGCTCCTAAGGGCCCTTTCCCCCAGTTTCTCTGGCCAAAATAACATGTTTCTCTCAGTTTTAGTCTACTATGCTGTCAGTCAGATTTATGACTGTGGATGCCCTTGGCGTGAAGCCACAAGGCAAAGACAGAAAAAAATGATGATGATTAACCTTGTACTCTTTGGAACACAGGAGCCCCTCTTCCCAGTTCCTCACCAGAGAGACTGGTTTTCTCCTGGGATTATGGGCATCTGTGTGGCCACCATGGCTGTGCAGCTCTATGCCTGAGGCTGGCCTTGGGAGAAGGCCAGAGGAAAAATTAAAAATAAACACACTCCTTTTATATTCTGGCTATGAGGGGCTTCTTTTCCTGATCCTCTGACCAGAAAGAGATGGCATTTCTCATGGATTTTTGTTATTCATGCTTATTGTACAGTTCTAGAACTCAGCTGTTCTTGGGTGAAAGTTGGGAAATAAAGGAGGAAAAAGCCTCAGGAAACTCACTAAATGTACTGATAATTCTTAAATTTTGGCTTTAGTTCCCATCTGCCTGCTATTTTACTTTTCAGAGACTTGAGCTGTTGTGGTTTTTCGTATCCTGTGAAAGTATGAGGAATTAGATATTGGATTTTATGAAATGTTTTTTTTTTTTTTAAAGACAGAGTCTCGCTGTATCGCCCAGGCTAGAGTACACTGGCGCAATCTCGGCTTACTGCAACCTCCACCTCCCAGGTTCATGCCTCAGATTCTCCTGCCTCAACCATCTGAGTAGCTGGGATTACAGGCACGCGCCACCACACCTGGGTAATTTTTGTATTTTTAGTAGACACGGGGTTTCACCATGTTGGCCGGACTGGTCTCGAACTCCTGGCCTCAAGAGACCTGCCTGCCTCAGCCTCCCAAAGTGCTGTGATTACAAGCGTGAGCCACCACACCTGGTTTGAAATGTCTTTTTAAAAGTTATAATGACCAGCCAGGTGTTGGTGGCAGGCGACTGTCATTTCAGCTACTCAGGATGCTGAGGTACGAGAATTGCTTAAACCTGGGAGGCGGTAGTTGCAGTGAGCCAAGATCTCACCACTGCACTCCAGTCTGGGGGGCAGAGCGAGACTCCATCTCAAAAATAAATAAATAAATAAATAAAAGGCTATAATGATCATATTAGTTTTCATCTTTAACCTATTCATTTAAGAAGTTTCCATCAAGGCACTGTTAGAATAAACTCAATCTGAGCATTGTCTCTTTTGGGCTATGAGCTGTCTTCTAAGTATGGTTTTGGCCATATTCCATGGATTTTGATCTGTGGTGTTCTCATTGTTGTTAATTGCTAAATAGTCACTAATTTCTCCATCTCTCTTTAGCTTTTTCCTTGCATTCAACAGTTATACAGAATAGTATTTAAAAATTCCTAATTTGTTAGGTTTTTGAGCTCTTTTTTGTTAAGTATTATTTTATTGTATTGTAGATAGTGTAAGTGTCCTACATAATTTCCCTTTTTGAAAACTATTGAGATTCTTACATGGCCTAATTTATTAACCAATCTATTATTAATAATCCACGGACAGGCGGGCACAGTGGCTCACACCTATAATCCAAACACTTCGGGAAGCCACGGTGGGAAGATCACTTGAGGTCAGGAGTTCAAGATCAGCCTGGGCAACACAGCAAGATGCTGTCTCAAAAAAAAAAAAAAAAAAAAATTCCATGGGCATTTGATAAAAATATATTTTCCAATAGGAACAAACTCCTGTAGAATATATTACAAAATCAAGCTTAATTTTAAAAATTCTCTAAGTCCTTATTTATTTTAGGATTACTTGACCAGCCATAGTCTTAGAAAGATCTGGTAAAATCTCCCACTATCACTATGTTTTTGTTTAATTCTACTTATGTACCAAAACAACACAGCACGAAAATAAATAGAAACTGAATTTATTATCTGTCTTTTCTCCTAACCTCCCCAATACACTAGGCAATATAGATAAAATGTTTACACATTCTCTGCAATCCTTCCTTTACAATCTCTTGGCTGTTTCTTTCTTGCAAACAATTAGTCATTCAATAAGCATTCAGAGCAAACTTGTCAATGCTTACTATTAATACCACCACTTCTTACCATCTCATGGTAGGACCAGTGCAACTGATTCCTGATTAATCTTCTTGAGTTATCTCCTCACTCTTCCAATCTATCTGCGGCACCACTCCCACACTAAAAAGCTACCAGAATAAATGCTAGTCACTTGCTCAAAAATTTTAATCATTTCATGATTTCTTTTTTAAAGTTCTTTATTTCAATAGTTTTTCCTTAGATTATGTTCAGTATTTTCTTCCCTTAAAAATATAGGCTTCTAAGTAAATTAGTGAATATGCTTAAAAAGATACTAATCACTCTTACACTTCTTTTTTTTTTTTTTTTTTTTGAGACGGAGTCTCGCTCTGAGTCTCACTTTGTCACCCAGGCTGGAGTGCACTGGTGCGATCTCGGCTCACTGCAAGCTCCGCCTCCCGGGTTCACGCCATTCTCCTGCCTCAGCCTCCTGAGTAGCTGGGACCACAGGCGCCCGCCACAACACCTGGCTAATTTTTTGTATTTTTTAGCAGAGACGGGGTTTCACCATGTTAGCCAGGATGGTCTCGATCTCCTGACCTCATGATCCACCCACCTCGGCCTCCCAAAGTACTGGGATCACAGGCGTGAGCCACTGTGCCCGGCCTAATCACTCTTCTACTTCTTTAACGGTCACAGAGGTCCTACTGCTAATAAAGTGATCTTTCTACTTAATGCCATGTTTGAGACCTCCAATTAAACATTTAGAGGCCAAAATAACAATAAAAACTGACTTAAGGCTGAATTTTTGAGACCTAAAACTCAGGATGTATAACCAACATGTCAATCTACATTTTTTTTTAATAAAAAGAAACTAAATTCACATATGTCAAGTCATTTTAAATTACTATAAAAATTAAGAAGAATCTCTTGTACTGAATTGCTTCTCGGTGCTTAAAACAAGTAGCAAAGTAGCAAGTACATGCCAAAAATCACTTCTTAACAAATATAAGGTTTTTTGTTAGAAGAGTTTCCACCTAACAGATTGTTATCTCATTAGCACCACTTGTGGAAAAGGTTTTGTTATAAAATAGAGGAGGAGGGAAACTGATGGGATGTTGCCAGACTCATTAATTGCTGACTGTTGTCTTCCATCATTCTGTGTTTCTAAATGACCAAGTTCAAATTCTTACAAACCTCCACAACTGCCCCATATTCTCCACTATTCCCCACTGTGTACTCTCAACTAAGGTAGGCCAGGCTTTTTCAATGTCTCTGAAAATGTCATGCTCATAATTCCCTAAAAACATTTCTGTTTTCTACCTGGGTTCTCCTTTATCCCTACCACACATCCAAATTTTATACAAGGTCAAATCAAATCTAATTTTCTCCATGACATCTTCCCTTACTGTTTCAGCCCCTACTGATCAATTCCTTCTTAAAAATTCTATGAGCCCTACTGTTTTATACAATAAAATCAGGCTGTTAATGCTATTTCCTCTTGTATCATTCTTAACTGCATAACATGCACACATATGAGGTCAACAAGGCAGGGAACATAAATAGTGCTGAATGCATGATTAAACACTTAATAAATACTTGATAACTTAGGCTGGGCACACTGGCTCATGCCTGTAATCCCGGTACTTCGGGAGGCTGAGGTAGGAGGACTGCTTGAGTCCAGGAGTTTGAGACCAGCCTGGGCAACATAGCGAGACCTTGTCTCTACAAAAAATTTAAAAATTAGCCTGGGTGTGGTGGTATAAGCCTGTGGTTCCAGCTACGTGGGAGGCTGAGCCCAGGAAGTTGAAGCTGCAGTGAGCTGTACTCCAGCCTGGGTGATGAGTGAGACCTGTCTAAACAAACAAACAAACAAACAACAACAAACCCCCCCCCCACATACAAAACAAACAAAAAACCTTTGTAACTTAGACTATGGTGATGAGAAATAAAACCATCACCCCTATTTTTTCCTTTGTAGCTTTTGTATACATCCTTTATTTTCCTTAAAAGTATGTAACTGAAAGGACATAATTAAAGCATAACAGAGGGTAAAATAATCAGGGAAAATGTGGATAAATACAGAAAGGTATGAAATGTAGAAATAAGACATCAATATTTTGAGTAGAATACCTAAAAATACTCTGGAATATTTTCTAGGTATAGTTTTCATCAATTTCAGATCCAAAGAGGGGATGAGAAGATAATTTTTAAAATACTGGACTTTGTCTTCACCCTATTGATTTCACTGCCTAAACCAGGGGTCCTCAACCCCGGGGCCATGGACGAGTACCAGTCTATGGCCTGTTGGGAACCTTGGGAATGGGCTGCACAGCAGGAGGTGAGCGGCAGGTGAGCAAAGCTGCATCAGAATTTACAGCCGCTTCCCATCACTGGCATTGTCGCGTGAGCTCTGCCTCCTGTCAGATCAGCAGCCACATTAGAGTCTCATAGGTGCGCAAACTCTAACTATGAACTGCCCATGTGAGGGAACTAGGTTGCCCACTCCTTATGAGAATCTAATGACTGACATTCTGTCACTGTCTCCCATGACTCCCAGATGGGACCATCTAGTTGCAGGAAAACAAGCTTAGGGCTCCCACTGATTCTACATTATGGTGAGTTATATAATTATTTCATTATATATGACAATGTAATAATAATAGAAATAAAATGCACAATAAATGTAAGGCACTTGAATCATCCCAAAACCATCCCCCTCATCCATGGAAAAATTGTCTTCCACAAAACCAGTCCCTGCTGCCAAAAAGGTTGGGGACCATTGGCCTCAACAAAAGACAACTTTTCCTCACTGTATTTTAAAAATTCCCATTTTTATCCTTTTAAGCACGTCTCCATTAATAGCCATACCTGTCTCACAACTGTAAAGAATATGTAAATAAGATGACAGTTTTAAAATATTTTCGTTATTACAAACATTACTAACCACATATTAATAGTATTAGTAATAGTAATGGCTAGCATGTAGCACTTACTAGGTACCATGGACTATTCTACTTTACATATAATAACTCTACTAATCTTTCAACCAATAAAATAGGTACTATTATAATATTATTATCCCCAATTTGCAAATAAGAAGTTGAGACACACAGAGCTTAAGTAACTTGCCCAAGATCACATAGACAGTAAGTGGATCTTAGTGATTTAGATGAATCTTGGATCGAAGATTTAAATCTAAGCAGTCTGACAGCTTGGAATAATCAGATAGATGGACTTGATAGTTTAATCACTGTCTGTATTGTCTCCTAGTATGAAAAACGATTAAATTTAATAAAGCAATTTAAGCCAAACTTACTCTTAGCTTCAAAAACTTCTATTTCCTGATATTCAAGAAATTTGTACTTGCAAACCATATTTTAGCACATTATTTTAAAAAAATAAAGATTCTGACACCATCTTCACATAGTTAATATAAAATAAATGTAAGCAAACCTTTAGCATGTCTTATATTATAACCTGATATTCTGGCCAGAACAGTCTGTATCCATTGTGCCAGGGTCAAAAGTTGAGCAAGAGCATCTGCATTCTCACTGAAAAATGATATTTAAAAATTATTACAACCATGGGTACAAAGTCAAATGGAAAAGCTGAATTTGTATTATTTCCTCGGATAAATTTTCGTATAAAAAAGTTAAGTTCCTCTAGATTCATTTCCTAGGTCAAAGAAACATGTCTAAAAATGTAGCTTTTTGGAAGGGGAAGAAAATTTTAAACTTACAAGAAATAAGTCACCACCCACATGCCAATCACCCACAGGTAGTAAATGTCAGTAAATGGAATCACCATTCTAGTTGCTCCAGTCAAAAACTAGCTGTTGTCATTGATTTCTCTGATTCCCACACACCCCACATTCTGATCTGTTAATTAACTTTGCAGGTTTTATCTTTTAAATATATCCCAAGTTGATCACTCCTACTTACCTCTTACTACTACCCCCTAATCCAAGTCACATCAGCCCTCACTTGGATTACTTAAATAGACTCCTAAGTGTTCTTCCTGCTTCTACTCTTGTGTTTCATTGTAAGTATAAATTCTTCATACAGCAGCTAGAAGAATTTTCTAAAATTGTAAATAGGATTACACAACTTCTAATCTTTGCTCATAATCCTTTTTATGATCTGGTCTTTACTTGCTCCATTCCATGCTGCCTTCTTGCTGTGCCTCAAACATGATGATGGGGTTCCAAACTTGAGCCTTTGCTTTTTTTTTTTTTTTTTTTTTTGAGATAGAGTCTCGCTCTGTTGCCAGGTTGGAGTACAGTGGCACGATCTTGGCTCACTGCAACCTCCGCCTCCTGGGATCAAGCGATTCTCCCGCCTCAGACTCCTGAGTTGCTGGGATTACAGGCGCCTGCCACCACGCCCAGCTAATTTTTGTATTTTTAGTAGAGACTGGGTTTCGCCACGTTGACCAGGCTGGTCTCGATCTCTTGACTTCATGATCCGCCCGCCTTGGCCTCCCAAAGTGCTGGGATTATAGGTATGAGCCACCACCCAGCCAAGCCTTTGCCCTTGATACAGCCTGTGCTTAGAATTTTCTTCTCCCAGAGAAAAGCAGTGATTATTCCTCACTTTATTCAGGTCTCTGTTCAAATGTCACCATCTCAGAGAAGAGCTCCCTGATAACTGTGTCTATAAATGGCCTCATGCTCCAGTCTGTCTTCAGCCCTTTAACCTACTGCTTTAGCTTTCTCATAGTATTTCCCACTACTCAACATTTTGCCTTATTTTTTTATTGCCAGTCTCTCCTTCCTAAAATGGACATAAGGAAAGGGACTTGAGACAGACTGTTATTAAGAACAAAGAAGGGCTGGGCGCAGTGGCGGCTCAGGCCTGTAGTCCAGCACTTTGAGAGGCTGAGGTGAGTGGGTCACTTGAGCCCAGGAGTTAGAGACCAGCCTGGGAAATGTAGTGAAACTCTGTCTCTACAAAAAATACAAAAATTAGTGGGGTATGGGTGGCACATGCCTGTGGTCCCAGCTACTCGGGAGGCTGAGGTGGAAGGATCATCTGAGCCCAAGAAGGTTGAGGCTGCAATGAGCTGAGTGAGATTACACCACCGTACTCCAGCACACAGTGAGATCCTATCTAAAAAAAACCCCAAAAAACCAAGAAGGACCAGAAACAGTGTTATTAAAAAGACTATAAAATAGGAATCTTTTTATTGAAATAATAGTCTTGAGCAAAGGTAAAATATATAATGAACTGTGCCAAAATTTACGTATCTGGGCACAAATTTGACCTAAGAAATTTTTTTTGTTCTCAAAAAATGGAAATATACTATGACTGATTATAACCAATTTTCTTTACAGACACCAGTTCATTAGTTTTAAATTTTTTGGTAAGTTTATATTATAAATTTTTAATCAAAATCTTAGTTTTGACAGTTTTTATATGCTTTTATCTTTACTATCTTAGATTATATTCATGCTGATTTTCTAAAATCCAAAAAAGGCAAATATAATCAATTATATGGGTAAATTGAAGTATCTAATAAAACTGCTATGTATAATCATGTATTTCAGATCCTGAGTAACAAAATTGTTACTATAAATTAAAAGTGTGCCAGAGTTCTAAGAGAACTGGTTGTAAGGATCAGTTTTCTGAATTTAGAAAGAACTGCTCCGAAGCATCTGATCCTTAAAGACATCAAAGAAAGAAGTAGCTAAATACTCTGTTAGAGAACAATTTACATAGTTTAATAATCCTATTTGGGGGAGCCACTGTGCAAAAAAGGCTTGTGCAAGAAGTTGGAAAGTCACTTTATTATGATTTCCTTTATCTTTGTCTTCTGCTGTACAGTTAGGTAAGGCTTTGGAGTCAGGAGTCAGGTCTGGGTTTGAATCTTAGATCTGTCTTAGGACAAATAAAAACTATCCATAGTTTCCAATTCCTTTAAATGGAAATAATAGTACCTACTTCACTAGACTACTGTGAGAATTAAATAAGATAATAAGATAATGCAGCATTTGCTTTGCAGAATGCCTAAAATATATTAATTACTCAAATCAAGGATAATTCTTTCTCATGTTACCAAATACGTTGAAGAAGACAATTTGAATTTAGGTTTATCAATGACATGGAATAGTAGAGATCAGAACAACTCTTTATTTATTTATTTATTTATTTATTTATTTTTATTTATTTTTGACGAGAGTGTCGCTCTGTCGCCCAGGCTGGAGTGCAAAGGCATGGTATCGGCTCACTGCAACCTCCGCCTCCCGGGTTCAAGCAATTCTCATGTCTCAGCCTCCCGAGTAGCTGGGATTACACGCATGCGCCACCACGCCAGGTTAATTTTTGTATTTTTAGTAGAGACGGAGTTTTGCCATATTGGCCAGGCTGGTCTCAAACTCCTGATCTCAGGTGATCTGCCTGCCTCAGCCTCTCAAAGTGCTGGGATTACAGGTGTGAGGCACTGTGCCCAGCCAAGGTTAGAGCAATTCTTTTTTTTTTTGAGACGGAGTCTCGCATTGTCACCCAGGCTGTAATGCAATGGCTAGATCTCGGCTCACTATAACTGCAGCCTCCCAGGTTCAAGCGATTCTCCTTGGCTCAGCCTCCCAAGTAGCTGGGATTATAGGCACCCACTACCACACCCAACTAATTTTTTTGTATTTTAGTAGAGACGGGTTTTACTATGTTGGCCAGGCTGGGCTCAAACTCCTGACCTCGTGATTCGCCCACCTCGGCCTCCCAAAGTGCTGGGATTACAGGTGTAAGCCACCACGTCCTGCCGGAACAACTCTTTATATTGACCCTTCTCACCAAACCTATCATCTTTGAACTTTTATGGGGACATAAAGGTATTTTTATCAACAAAACAATTTTCTGTAGCAGAATTTAGGTTTCTCATTATAAATTCATTGCATTTTAAAGCAACTGAAATAATATAAATATTATAGTACTGTCATCCTCATGTAGAACAGTGAGAATATAGAAATATATAATTAAATTTCCAAGTTGTCATACAAAAACTAATAATTTGCTGTTAAATTCCATTTACAGATCAGAATATAAAAATTTAAAAACTCAGAATATAAAATATATAAAATATGTCAGAATATACAAATTTAAAAGAGACATCTATAAAATGATATCTATATTATATATATAAAATGAATCTAGTGTTTTTGCTTAATTTTTTTAGTTAACATTTGTCCACATCTCTAGAGCTATAGCATTTGGATCTTCAGAAAAATGAAATTAAAAATAATACAAAGATCATTCGAGCTATCAGACTCCAACTGGCAACTCTAATGATGGCAAAGGGCCATATGAAAGGAATGAATTTTTTTTGCATCTTTTCTCCTTTTGTGAGTGCTAAGGCAGAGTTCAGAGTTCTATTGCTTTAATGGCTGCTGGAAAGTATAACCACAATATATAGATTCGAGTAAATAAACATTATAGTTCTCTGAGAGTCCAAAAAAATTAGGCTGTTGATCACATTTTAAAAGTATAACACAAGATATAAAATGAAAAAGTATTAATTCCTTTGAAGAATAAAAAAGTTATCTAACAAAAACAGGCACAAATTAAAGAACTAAAGACAACTTTCTATTTGTTTTTGAGACAGGGTCTCGCTCTGTCACTCAGGCTGGAGTGCAGTGGCGTACTCTCGGCTCACTGGAGCTTCAATCTCCTGGGCTCTAGTGATTCTGCCACCTCAGCCAGCTCAAGTAACTGGGTCTACAGGCATGTGCCACCACGCCTGGCTAACTTATTATTATTATTATTATTTTTTGTAGAGATGTGGTTTTACCGTGTTACCCAGGCTGGTCTCGAACCCCAGAGCTCTGGCAATCCACCCACCTCAGTCTCCCAAAGTGCAAGGATCACAGGCCACTGCACCTGGCCAACTTTTTAAAAATTAACCAAAACATAAAATATACCTGTTTATCTTTTGAGGTTGCAAAGGAATAATGGGGATCACAGTATTGCACAGAGATTTGCAAAGAGGGCAAAGATATTCTCCACTTTCCAAGTCAAAAAGGTCAACATGAATGCGCTGCTGAGAGCTCAGCTGTACAGCTTCAAAATATCTGCAAAATTACAAAGACACAGGCCCATTTAGAACTACACATGCATCTCTATATGTGTATCTCTACTTGCTCTAATCCAAGTTTTAAAAATCTAGAATTTTTGCCTCAATAAACATCTTTAGAACATACATGCAAAAACACACAAGTTGTAATCATAGAAGAAACAGGTTGCCTATTATTTTGGGAATAAATTGGAAAATATATCAGAGCAGATATAAATTTAAAATAAGTTTATTGAATCATAACTCATCTCTTGCCTCAAAAGCATGGTGATACAGCATGGACACTACTTTCCTCAGTTTCTAATAATGAACTGAAGTAGTGAGGGCTATCTTGGAAAAATTATATATTGTAATCTAATGCCAAATGGGTAAACTCTACACAAAAGATTTCTCAGGAATTACATTTTTGAATTTTTGTAGTTTCCAGAGATAGAATGAGAACTTCTTGTCCTATTCATCCTATTCTATTTCAAAGGTACTTTTCACAGCAGTATGTTTTGAGGGAAATTAGATTTTTATAAAGATTACTTATTTATTATTTATTTGTTGTGCTTATTAATTTTTTTGAGACTACGTTTCGCTCTTGTCTCCCAGGCTGGAGTGCAATGGCGCAATCTCGGCTCACTGGAACCTCCACCTCCCGGGTTCAAGCGATTCTCTCCTGCCTCAGCCTCTTGACTAGCTGGGATTACAGACATGTGCCACCACACTCAGCTAATTTCTGTATTTTTAGTAGAGACAGGGTTTTACCACGTTGGCCAGGCTGGTCTCAAACTCCTGACCTCAGGTGATCCTCCCACCTCGGGCTCCCAAAGTGCTAAGATTACAGGTGTGAGCCACCACGCCCAGCCAATCATTACTTTTTTTACATGAATACTGATGAAGAGCAACTGATTAGTTTATGGAGAGCAAGCACAAAGGAACAGTGAAAATCTAAAGTTGGTAACTTTACACACCACTTTCCAACTTTGATAATAATAATTCATGCAAACAGAATTAGTAATTAAAACTGTTTCAGTCATTCAAATAAGAAGAAAGGAAAGAAGACATGAGAAAACATGCCTTTTTGTGGCCTTGAGTGAACTTCAATGTTCCTAGTCTCTTTCAAGAACATGTCAGAAGGACAACTTACTTCTGCCAGCACACTGCATGCATTACATGACCACAGCTTCCTGTGTAAGTTCCATATGCCAAGTCTGGATCCATGAAAAGTGGGTCTAGGGTTTCTGGTACAAGGCATAAAAAGGAGGGAAAAAGAGAGACAGGTTATCAGGTCTAAAGTCTAATCACAAACTGTCTTAGGAATGTCCAAGCAAAGTGTCACAATATCATAATAGGAGGATATATAGTAACAAAAAAAGTAATAGTAACAAAAGAGAAAAGCATAAAGCTAACCTGTCAGATATGATTCTAAACTTAGTATGGATTAATAACTCTATCTTTGATTTACTTTTTAACCTTGAATATTGGGTTTAATCTGCATTATCTTGGTTATTTAAGTGATTTTCTATGTTTCCAATATAATTTACTTTTTAAATTTTAATAGTAATTTGATAAATAATAATTTTAAGGGATACTTAGGGGAATTACAACCTCATTAAAAAAAGCACAGATGGCAGGACGCAGTGGCTCACGCCTGTAATCCCAGCTCTCAGGGAGGCAGAGGCGGGAGGATAGCTTGAGCCCAGGAGTTCGAGACCTGCCTGGGTAATATAGCGAGACCCCGTTCTCCACAAAAAGGAGGAAAAAAAAAAAAAAAAAAGCACAGATGGAGGATTTCAAATTCTGGTTTCATCACTTATAACTCACGGCCATGGATAAGTTACTTGACCTCTCTGTGCCTCAGGTCCTTCATCTATAAAATGGAACCAATAGTGATAACTAACTCATAGGGCTGTTGTGAAGATTAAGTAAATACACATAAAGCACTTAACAAGTGCCTAGCAATGTTAAGTTTTCAATAAATGCTAGTCTTTATTATCACTATTATTCTAAGGAGCTTTTTTTGTTTGTCTGTTTTGAGATAGGGTTTCACCCTGTTGTGGACCACAGGCTCATGCAACCATGCCTGGCTAATATGTTTGTAGAGATGAGGTTTCGCCATGTTGCCTAGGCTGGTCTCAAACTCCTGAGCTCCAGTGATCCACCCACACCGGCCTCCCAAAGCGCTGGGATTACAGGCATGGGTCTCAAACTCCTGAGCTCAAGTGATCCGCCCACACCGGCCTCCCAAAGTGCTGGGATTACAGGCGTGAGCCACCATGTCTGGCCTATTCCAAGGGTATTTTAAAATAATAATGATGCTAAAACAGCTAACGCCTGATGTAACAAGTGCAATAAATTATCTAATTAGCATTATTGCCAAGAAAATGTTTAACATGATTCTAATCAGGAGGCAACTTAACAATCAAATAAATTCAGAATGTGATACATTATACAAAACAAGTGGCCTGAATTCTTCAAAAAAACTACTATCATAAAAAAAGGAGGGACTAATCTAGATTAAAATAGAGTAAAGGAAATATAACCAAAGCAACACATGAAATGTGTTTGGATCCTGAGTAAAAAAAAAAAGTCTAGCAATTGAAGACATTTTGAGAACTGTTGGAGAAAAACTGATTTTATATTAGATGATATTCCTGGATTATTATTACTTTCTTAAATATGATAACGGTATGGTAGATATATAACCTTACTTCCAAATGTCTTTCAAATATTATTTTCTTTAATTACACAGGCATGAAAAGAAATGCACAAAAGGATATTTATTAAAGAATACATACCTCCTGAGAGTTCTATGGGTTTTCCCCTGTGCTGAGTTAAGGCAGTAGATTTCTGGACACAGGCAGATAATACCATGGCATTATTTTCTATTTTCACCTCTTGTTCTTCTTGGCAAAGGATGCACGTCAGCACCTCCTTTTCAGTAACAGATGGACCCCGTTTAGGACCCAGAGCAATTCTAGAGTAGTCACTGACTGCTGGGGTGCTACCAAAAGAAATGACCAGAAATGAGGACACATGTTTTGGTCACTTGTCTTCATATTTTGGTAGATTTTAAGTAACTATAGGCAAGAAATATAAGAAAGATAATAAAAATAAAAATGATATTTAGCAATATTAAGTTAAAAGCTTCCCCCCTTCCTTTGTGGTTTTTATCAGTTATTTGCTTATTACAAAATACAAGTGTTGCTAAGTGCAAAAAAACAGACGATAAAATGGAATGCATATTATAATTTTATTTAATTTACTATACCAATAAGCTGGGTTTTTTTTTTTCTGGATATAAAAGTAATACAGGGTTATTGAATAAATTTTGGGATATCTGTAATAGTACGTTATATTCCCACAACCTAGAGATACTCACTAGTAACCTTGTACATTTCCTTCTAGTCTGCTTTCTATTTATAATATACTTCTTCATATAAATAAGATCACATTACACAGATTTGCATCCTGCTCTATTCACTTACAGTTTCTTACATCATTAAAACTTCTTCAGAAACATTTTTAAATGGATGCACAGCTCTTACTACATGTGCCATAATAGTTTTATCCATTCCCTGTCATTAAGCATTTAGGTTTCTATTCTATTTTAGTAGCTATTCAAACTAAAAAACTTACACCTCAATGATTCAGCAATTCTTAGAATCTACTCTTACTGACTGGGCAAAACTCAGGATCTACTGATGTGTACAATATTTAAATAATGGCAAATATTTACAACATGCTGATTGTGAAGCTAGGCACTGTTTCAAATACTTTACCTGTTTACTCAATCCTTAAAATAATCCTATGAGGTAGGTATTATTATTACGTCTAGAGCAGCTGCTGCAAAGATGTCTGCTGCAGGAGTGGAGGCGTGGCTGGGGCAACGTGCTCCATTGAGCCCTTGGGTTGGGAACAGGAGGGAGCCCACCCCTTCTGAGTTTGCGGGGCAAGAGCCCTGCACTCCTGGGCACAGCTGCAGCTGCCCAGCTCAGAAGTGCCTGTTCTGAGCCTCTCCCCACTCCCAACACCCGTTCTCATTTTGGAGCAAAGTTGTGAAGGCCATAAAAACCCCAGACTCAGCCAGACTCACATGGGGACTACCAGTTGCAGGAAGGAGCTACCCAATTCAAGTCTCCTGACTCACTGGGATGACCTGCCTGTGGAAAGGCGATACCCATTTTGGATCTCCTCTCCACTGAGTGCTGGACACTCGCTGGGATGACCTGCCTGCAGAAAGAGCCACCCACTTCGGGTCCCTAGAGAGCTGTTCTGTTGCTTAATAAAGCTCTCCACCTTGCTCACCCTCCAGTTGTTCATGTACCTCATTCTTCCTGGAGGCAGGACAAGAACTCAGGAACCACCAAATGGCAGGACTGAAAGAGCTAGTAACACAAACAGGGCTGAAACGCCCACATCTACCGCTTGCCATATTGCAGGTGACAAGGAGAGATAAGCTGTGGTCCTTCAGGGAGCCCAGACCTAGGGGCTCCCTGAGCCAGGGCTGTGACACTCTCTTTGGGGCTTCGCAGTCTCTGGCATCTCTGAGCTTCCAGGTGCTACCACATTCCCCTTGTCCAGACACGAGTCCCCACAGCAGAAGCCGCTGGTGCATATGATCCAGGTGCTGGTTTGCACAAAGCTGGCCTCTGTCCCAGTGCCAAGAGCTGCCTGCCCGTGCACAGTGGCTGGACCCTGCAGGTGCCCGCTCATGCACCCCTGGTCACTCCACACCTGGCTCACCCTTGGCAGGCATGGGATCCAGGCTGGTAGTGTGAGCCAAGTGCAGCCTGCCAGGTCAACTAGGCAGGATGAGCCCAGAGAGACTGAACAAAATTCTGGCAAAGGTGCCACTAGCCACAGAGGTTTCTGGCTGGAAAAGCAACACCCTAAGGATTGTGTGACACTACCACTCTTCAGATGAAGAAACTGAGGCCTAGTGACAATAAGAGACTCACCCAATGACTCATTAATAGTATGTAGCAGAGCCAGGATTTAATCCAGGTAATCTAGGCTCACAGTCTATGCTCTGAACTACTCTGCAATATTGTCTCTGTGCAAGAAGCTCCCTGAACTATGGTATATCACTGAACAATAAATATTCATCATCATTATAAATGAACTTACCTAACAGAAAATACTCTGCAGCTTTTTGTTTTGTTTTTTGTTTGAGACAGAGTCTTGCACTGTTGCCAGGCTGGAGCGCAGTGGCGCGATCTCAGCTCATTGCAACCCGTGCCTCCCAGGTTCAAATGATTCTCCTTGCCTGGGCCTCCCAAGTAGCTGGGATTACAGGCGCCTGCCACCATGCCCAGCTAATTTTTTTATATTTTTAGTACAGACGGAGTTTCACTATGTTGGCCAGGCTGGTCTCAAATCCCTGACCTCGTGATCTGCCTGCCTTGGCCTCCCAAAGTGCTGGGATTACAGGCGTAAGTCACCGCACCCGGCCTACTCTGCAGTTTTTAAAAGGTGGTAATTACGTGGTACCACCTCCTAGGAGGCATCTAGCAATAAATTATGAAAGGTTTACTTATTGATTGTCACAAGGTACTAGTGGGCACAGGATGCAGTCCCACAATTCACAGGACAGTACTGCATGAAAAAAAAAAAGCTGCGTAAATGCGAAGACTGAAAAATGCTGAGCTCGTTTTGTATATAAGAACATATATAGATTTCCAAGACATAATACAGAGTGAAAATGGGAAGTTGTAGAGTGATATGTACATAATACTATTAATGTAAATAAAACCAAAGGCTGAATGACATGCTATAATTTCTGTAGCTACATATATTTGTATTAATAACATAGGAAAAATTCTGGCAGATACACATAAAACTTATAACCAGAGAACCTTTAAGGAGCAGAAAGAAGTCCAGGATTTGGGCTGGTGCTCAAATGGAACTTTAGCTTTATCTCTGACATTCAGCTTTCAAGAGGAAAATTATTAATGTACCTATGTAATTTGGCCAGGCACAATAGCTCACGCCTGTAAGTCCAGCACTCTGGGAGGCTGAGGTGGGAAGATCATTTGAGGCCAGGAGCTCGAGACCAGCCTGGCCAACATGGTGAAACCCCGTCTCTCTAAAAATACAACAACAACAACAACAACAAAATTAGCCAGGTGTGGTGGCAGGCCCCTGTAATCCCAGCTACTCAGGAGGTGGAGGCAGGAGAATCGCTTGAACCAAGGAGGCGGAGGTTGCAGTGAGCCAAGATCAAACCACTGCACTCCAGTCTAGGCGACAAAGCAAGATTCTATCTCGTGTGTGTGTGTGTATGTGTGTGTGTGTGTGTGTGTGTGTAAAACTATGTAATTAAAATTTTGGCTGGGTGTGGTGATACACGTCTGTAGTCCCAGCTACTCAGGAGGGTAAGGCAGGAAGATCACTTGAGCTCAGGAGTTTGAAGCTGTAGTGCATCATAATTATCCCTGTGAAGAGCCACTGCATTCTAGCCTGGGCAACACAGTGAGACCCCATCTCTTAAAAAAAAAAGGGGGGGGGGGTTAAAAAAATATGAGAGAATATATTTGAGACTTTGGGATAGGAAAAGCTTTCTTAAACAAAATATTAATACAAAAAGTTAAAACTCTAAAAGACTGATAAATTTGTCTTTATCAACACTGCACACTTCTCTATGGCTAAACCCCATAATTAAGGTTAAAGAAACAGGGACAAAATATGGGAAACATATGTAACAAAGTTAAGTATTGATTTTAAGATTTATATAAGTCAATAAGACAAGAGCAAAGCACCCAATAGAGATGAGCAAAGAATAATAATAGGCAATTCCCAGAGGATAAAATGTAAAAGGTCAGTGAATAATCATATGAGAAGATGCTCTACCTAGTACTAACTAGCAACTGGGGAAATTCAGCCAGATTGGCACAAATCTGTAATTTTAATAATATCACGTTTTCAAGTACTGAAAATAGTTAAGTATTGGTGAGAACAAAGTAAATTGGGCACCTATATGCACTATCAGGAGCAGAAACTGGTAAAACCACTCTGGATGGAAATGTGGCCATATCTATAAAAATTTTAACTCAGCCCTTTCCCTTACTGGACTCCTTGACTAAGTACTTGCAGAGCTCCACAAGGAGACACGTACAAAAAGGTTCCCATGAACTGTAATAAGGAAAAATTAGAAGCAACCTAAATGTCTAAAGTCAGACAAATAAACTACTATATAACCACATCAGAGACCACTATGCAGCAGTTATAAACAATGATGTAGAATCTACACTATAGAATGATATGTACTGATATCCAAAGATTCCTAAGACATTCAAACAGCAAGCTGCAGACAAAATGTATGGTTAAAAAAGAAAAACCACTAGAAAACACAAAACAAGCCTCACTATTTCTTCATGTACTCATGTTCATAAATGCATAGAAAGAGGTCTAAGAACAGTGGTAATTTGTAATCATGGTTACGTGTGGATAAAGATCAGTAATGCAAAGATGGTCAAAGGGGGACTTCCTGCATTATTTAAATTGTTTTCAATAAGAACACATTAAAAAATCACATGTCCAATCAATCAGGCAATAAAAATAAATAATGAAAGCATTAAGGCCATAAATGAACTCTGAGTACACCTTTACTTACACCTTCTTATTATATTGTCAATAGTTTCTTTCTCACTATTTCTAAATAGTATGTTGTTAATACACAATATCTAGAGATGGGACTTTGGCTTGTCATTTAAAATTTCCAGTTTTAGTACAATATAGTCAGCCAAGGAAAGCATACCTTCATATCTTTTTATTTTTAATCACTAATATAATAATTATTCTTTATGGTCCTTGTTAGCTTACTCAGCTTCAAGACTAAAGATACAGATCAGATAGAATGTAATGTGCCTACTATTATTACAAAAGCACAATTTTCTGAAAGTATCCACAACAATTTTTTTTTGAGACAGAGTCTTGCTCTGTTGCCCAAGCTGGAGTGCAGTGGCATAATCTCTGCTCCCTACAACCTCTGGCTCCCAAGTTTAGGTGATTCTCATGCCTCAGCCTCCCGAGTAGCTGGGACTCAATGCATGCATAGCCACAACCAGCTAATTTTTGTATTTTCAGTAGAGATGTGGTTTTGCCTGTTGGCCAGGCTGGTCTCGAACTCCTGACCTCAGGTGATCCACCCGCCTCGGCCTCCCAAAGTGTTGGGATTACAGGCGTTAGCCACCGCTCACAGCCCACAACACATATTGTTTTAAACAGCAGTGAAAGCTTGTCTTAAAAAAGGGGAAAAGCGGGTACTTCCAGCATTTTAAATTTCTTGGAATGCTTTTCAAAGTAACATTATTATGTCTCCTCCCTTTTCTCACTGTATAATAGCCTACAAAGCACAGCTCAGAAAAGTAACCAATTTCTCTAAGAGCATACCACAGTCAGAACTCAGAAAACCAGATTTACTGATTCTAATTCCAAGGTGCTATCCATACCTGTAGTTATAAGCAATGTCCTTCTTCTCTTTAAGAAAAAAAGAAAAACTCGTATAAGCCACCTTTTTCAGGCAAAGAATTTGTTTCCAGTATGTAATAGCGGTAGTCATTTTTATTAGAAATAATAATGTGAAGTAAGTGAACTGATGTGTAAATGTGTACCTAAAAGTGCTAATGCATACAAAATAATGGGTTTTTGTGCATAAAGGTTCCTAACATAACTTTACTGCACACTCAATGCATTTATCAGTATAAAATTATATTCAATAAATACCTTAAGAGTCTTCACTCTGACCTTTCTAGAATGAAAATAGTTGAATTTCTCTTGCCACAAAATACATTTTAGAAAAGCATAATTTAAAGTGACTATTTAACTTTTCCTCCAAAAATTGAGTTGGTAATTTTGGGGTTTGCTTTATTTTACCTCTCTTCCTCCATAATGGAGTCTTCTTTCCCAGGCATTTCTGTTGTATTGTCATACATGAGTTTATGAGTTTCAATGAAGTTTTTCTGTAAGGCAGACATCTGAGCCATGATCTTCTGGCGATGTAGCCTAGCAGCTTCAGCTTTTCTTTTTCGTTCTGCTTTTTCTTTATCATGAGTAATCTGGGTATTAAGAAATGACAAATTTAGGTCAGATCCACTGTTAAAAATTTATATACGCTGTTTGGATGGCAAAATTCCTTAGAATAAGATTCTGAAACCCTGATTACCCCTTACATCCTGGATTCAGTTTAATGTTTCAAAATTAGCATTACAGGCTGCATGACATCACACAACTAATTATTCCTTTAGTTATTTAAATAATTTGCTGTAAAAAGCTAAGAACCTTAAATATCCAATTAACTGCCCTTTATACTCAGTGCAGGTGTATTAAGAAATAAAATTGGATAAAACAAAATTTCAAAATCATTTGTCAATCACTTAATCACTGACAATTTAAACAATCTTGATTTCTAACAGTTACTTCTAAATGCACTGTTAAAAATGAGAACTTTAACAACTTTTTTAACTTTAACAATATTACTGAGATACATTTGGTGCATTTTAAATTTCTATTCAAATTTACATCCAGTGTGTTTTACTTTTAGGAAGAACATGTAATAACCACAAATAGTATTATTCTAATAATATAAATATTAGAATCATCAAAACCTGATTCACTGTACTATAGAAATAACACAAATATTATTGCATTTCATTGAATCTAAGATGTACCACTATCTTATATTTCTCTAAAAAATGCTGTTGATGAAAGTCATTTATTGTGAGACATATCCCAATTTAAGTCACTAAAATATATTAAAAGCTAATAAAATATGGTATTTCAGTTTTTTGTTTTTGAGATGGAAACTTGCTCTGTCACCCAGGCTGGAATGCAGTAGCGTGATCTTGGCTCACTGCAACCTCTGCCTCCTAGGTTCAAGTGATTTTCGTGCCTCAGCCTCCTGAGCAGCTGGGACTACATGAGCACGCCACCACATTGGGCTAATTTTTGTATTTTTATTAGAGACACGGTTTTGCCATATTGGCCAGGCTGGTCTTGAACTTCTGACCTCAAGGGATCTACCCACCTCCGCCTTCCAAAGAGCTGGGATTACAGGAGTGAGCCACACACGCTCAGCCAAAATATGGTATTTCTAATAGAGCTCTACTAGATATCAATTTCTCCTATTTTTGCAAAATACAAAAATTATACTGCATTGCCATGTACTATTAATCTCCACAATATAGAAACATAATGAATAAAAGATGAACAGATCTCATATACTTTACAATAAACAGGTTTCTCCTAACGAAAAAGCAGCAGCTCCCTTATACCAGTAAAGTTCAAAGACAGAGATGAATGTCACCATTACTACAGTGTTATTACAGTGTCATACCTCATCATTCTTAACAGATTCTGATCCTGATGTGGTTGCTACAATTAAACAAGATTTTTCTCTTAATCGCTTCACTGTGTCAAACATCTGTGAAAAACAGATGAAATGTTAAAAGAGTTAGTTAGACCGTTAGACCGACCAGGAACAGAAACATCCACTAATTTAATTTTGGCATCATATCTCCAAATGTCTTTCACTTAAAACTATTTCAATATATGAAGAAAAAAAGTGACTCTGTGACAAACATCTCCCCTGGTCAATGAGCAATTCAGCTAAGGAGGAGGCCACTGGTAGCACAATCAGCTGATTCAGTAGGCTGGGGGCATGCCTCTGTTAACTTTCAAGAGATTTGCCAGGAAACAAAAATTTTTTTAATCTGAAATAACATTTTTGTGCAAAAACACATAAAAACAAAGATACAAAACGGTGACTGCTCTTTTGGAGGCAGAGGCGGGGTAATCTCAGCACTTTGGGAGGCCAAGGAGGGTGGATCACCTGAGGTCAGGAGTTAGAGACCAGCCTGGCCAACATAGCAAAATCCTGTCTCTACTAAAAATACAAAAATTAGTCGGGCGTGGTGACCCATGCCTGTGATGCCAGCTACTTGGGAGGCTGAGGTAGGAGAATCGCTTGAACCCAGGAAGTGGAGGTTGCAATGAGCTGAGATCGTGCCACTGCACTCCAGCCTAGGTGACAGAGCGAGATCCTGTCTCAAAAAAAAAAAAAGACAAAGATACAAAATGGAAAGTAAAATCCTCCTCTCCCTGATTGCAACACCTCTATCAGAATATATAATTTTTATATTTACATCTATTTTCATAAAAAGAGATGCTACCATACATACTGTTTCACACATCCTCTTTTCACTTAATCATTTATCTTCGGGGACATTTCTTTTTCTTTTTCTTTTTTTTTATTAACAGAGTCTTGCTCTGTCACCCAGGCTGGAGCACAGTGGCGCGATCTTGGCTCACTGCAAGCTACGCCTCCCGGGTTCGTGCCATTCTCCTGCCTCAGCCTCCTGAGTAGCTGGGACTACAGGTGCCCACCAGAACGCCTGACTAATTTTTGTATTTTTAGTAGAGACGGGGTTTCACCGTGTTAGCCAGGATGGTCTCGATCTCCTGACCTCGTGATCCACCCGCTGGGCCTGTGCTGGGATTAAAGGCGTGAGCCATCGCACCCAGCCTATCTTCGGAGACATTTCCACAACAGCTTACACAGAACTGCCTCATGCTTATTAACAAAGGTCATGGTTTCAGCATGAATACATTCATTAATTCATTCATTAATGCATTAATTCATTCATTTGACAGAGTTTCACTCTGTCGTCCCGGCTGGAATGCAGTGGCATAATCTTGGCTCACTGCAACCTCTGTCTCCCAGGCTCATGCCATCTTCTCACCTCAGCTTCTCAAGTAGCTGGGACTAGAGGCACACACCACCATATCCTTGGCTAATTTTTTTTTTTTTTTTCTTTTTTTTTTTTTGAGACAGAGTCTCGCTTAGTCGCCCAGGCTGGAGTGCAGTGGCGCGATCTCGGCTCACTGCAAGCTCCGCCTCCCGGGTTCACGCCATTCTCCTGCCTCAGCCTCCCGAGTAGCTGGGACTACAGGCGCCCGCCGCCTCGCCCGGCTAATTTTTTGCATTTTTAGTAGAGACGGAGTTTCACCGTGTTAGCCAGGATGGTCTCGATCTCCTGACCTCGGGATCCGCCCGCCTCGGCCTCCCAAAGTGCTGGGATTACAGGCGTGAGCCACCGCGCCCGGCCCTTGGCTAATTTTTATATTTTTTGTAGAGATGGGAGTTTTTGCCACATTGTCCAGACTGGTCTTGAACTTCTGGGCTCAAGCAAGCCACCCACCTTGGTATGAGTCACTGTGCCCAGTAAAATTTATTTATATTTTGAAGGAACCTTGGTCTCATGAGGAAAAATTTCCCACGATGAACACTTACAACATAGCTTTAAATCAACCATCTGGATAGAGTATCTAATGTTTTTAACAGCAGACACGTATGCTTTTACATCTTTTGATAATAAAATTTAGTATTCTAATTGAAAATGAATTTTCAGGACTAGATCTGCAATTCATAACACCATCTCTATGGGATATGAACATTGAACTAAATGGTACCTCAACTGACTTTCTTAATAGTTACCTACTTTTGTTTCATTTTACATCTTAAAATAATATTGGCTAGTTTAACACAAATACTAAATATTCATAAAATCTACTTCAAGAAGAATTTTAATAATATCATTATCTTATAGTTACATCGTTACATCATGCTTAACGACTGTTTCTAATTAAGTAGTAAAAAGAGCTGCCCTCTTAAAGTATAAATCAGTACCAAGATTTCCAATTGACAAGAATGTGAAAATTAACTACCCTATACATTCTAATTATCAAAACAATACTTAGTAATAAACATCAGAATATCTTAATGAATGCAATGAGTGCAGAAGCTCCATAATCCTGGTTTCATGCTTTTTGTTTTTTTTTTTTTGAGACAGAGTCTCACTCTGTCGTCCAGGCTGGAGTGCAGGGGTGCGATCTTGGCTCACTGCAACTTCTGCCCTCCGAGTTCAGGCAATTCTCCTGCCTCAGCCTCCTGAGTAGCTGGGATTACAGGTGCCTGCCACCATGCCCAGCTAATTTTTTTTTTTTTTTTAGTTTTAGTAGAAACGGGGTTTTGCCATCTTGGCCAGGCTGGTCTTAAACTACTGATCTCGTGGTCCACCCACGCCGGCCTCCCAAAGTGCTGGGATTACAGGCGTGAGCCACCGTGCCCAGCCAGTTTCATGTTTCTATGTGGAGGTTTTCCATTCAAGTAACATTCCTGGCGTCTCTCTCCCCTGCTTATTTAATTCACTTGTCTCCAAAGGCAATGCTATTTACTCAATAGCTCAAGCACCAAATCCAGGAGTCATTTTTGATTTCCTTTTTTCTGAGACAGATTCTTGTTCTGTCACCCAGGCTGGAGTGCAGTGGTGAGATCTCGGCTCACCGCAATCTCCACCTCCCTGTTTGAAGCAATTCTCCTGCCTCAGCCTCCCGAGTAGCTGGGACTACAGGCTTGCACCACCACGCCTGGCTAATTTTTTTATTTTTAGTAGAGATGAGGTTTCACCATGTTGGCCAGTCTGGTCTTGAACTCCTGACCTCAGGTGATCTGCCCGTCTTGGCCTCCCAAAGTGCTGGGATTACAGGAGCTAGCCACCGTGCCCAGCCTCATCTTTGATTTCTTTATTTCATTCATCCCTCCCATCAGACTGATGAGCAAGTACTGCAGATTCTATCTTCATATACCTTCAAGATACACCTTAATCGGCCAGGCGTGGTGGCTCAAGCCTGTAATCCCAGCACTTTGGGAGGCCGAGACGGGCGGATCACGAGGTCAGGAAATCGAGACCATCCTGGCTAACACGGTGAAACTCCGTCTCTACTTAAAAAAATACAAAAAACTAGCCGGGCGAGGTGGCGGGCGCCTGTGGTCCCAGCTATTCGGGAGGCCGAGGCAGGAGAATGGCGTGAACCCGGGAGGCAGAGCTTGCAGTGAGCTGAGATCACGCCACTGCACTCCAGCCTGGGCGACAGAGCGAGACTCCGTCTCAAAAAAAAAAAAAAGATACACCTTAATCAGTTCAGATTCTTACTATCTGCATCTTAGCCTAGGTCATGCTTATTTCCCATCAAGATTACTGCAACAGTCTCCTAACAGTTTCCTTACTTCTATGCCTATCCCCTGTAATCCATTTATTCCACGGCAGTCAACACCATCTTGTACAAACATAGATTAGGTCACTTAAAATCCGCCAGTATTTTCCCATTGTGCTAAAAAATTATCACTTTATGCTGCCTTGTAAGGACCTACAAGATCTGGCCCCCGGCTGCCCCTCTGACCTCACTGCCTACTTTTCCATCCCTCACCCATTATGTTCCAGCCATACTGGTCTTCTTTCTGGCCACCACAGAGCTTTTGCACTGCTGTTCACTCTTTCTGGAGTACTCTTCCAGACTCTTCTAAGACTGACTCCATGTCATTCAGGCCTTAGCTCTAATGTCGTATTTTGAGAGTAACCCCTTACTCATCTATTGAATTACCCTGATATTTTCTTGTTTATTTATTTGTTTAATGTCTGTCCCTCAACTACAGTATATGTTCCATGATAGCGAGCACCTTGTCTGTCTTGTTCCATCTAGAAATCTATAAATGAGCATGGCACATGGTAGGTATTCAGTAAAGTTGACTAAATAACGACAAAAAATAAATAAATAAATAAATCTTAGCTTATCTTTAAAACTACACTAAAATATAGGAGAATAGAATTATTAACATGAAGAATAAGTGATTGTGTAAACCAGTAGTAAATGGCTACAATGGTACAGCGGTTTAATTTTGCTGGCAAGCAGAGAATTCTTAAATATTTAAACCAAGACAGGATCACTTTACTTTTCTAGTTTACCTGAAGGATCCACGTTATCATGTCCTTCTGGCCTTCTAACTGGGGAATTCCTTTGAGTTTTTCCAAAAGCATTTGCATATTCATGGCTGAACTTCCCAATCCTTTTTTAAAACACAAAATCACACATCATAAATAAATACATACAGTCATCTCTTGGTATCCTCAGGGAATTGGTTTCAGGACCCCTATGGACACCAAAATCCACTAATGCTCAATTCCCTTATATAAAATGGTGTAGTAGTTTCATAAAATCTATACACACGCTTCTGTAAGCTTTAAATCATCTCTAGACTACTTATAATGTCTAATACAATGTAAATGCTATGTAAATAGTTGTTAGATAATATTGTTTTGGGAATAATGACAAGAAAAAAAATGTCTGTACATGTTCAGCACAGTGACAACCATCCTTTCCTTTTTCCCTCTGAATATTTTCAATCTGCGACTGGTTGAATCCCTAGATATGGAACCCACAGATATGGAGGGTCAATTATATCTTCATAATTATGTACAAATTACAATTTCTAGTTAATGTTATTTACATTGATAACCAAGGTTTGCCAATCAGTCCCTTAACTACATTAATTTTTCAATGGACGAATCTGCAATTATATGAAGTACTGGGTTATAATGATATGATCTATTAAATTTAAAAATGAGTTTAAGTCTCTCTCTTACATCTTTTACTGGCACTGCTAAGTGAAAGCTACCCTAAATATCTGTCTCTGGTCTTTTCTCTGCTTTACTCAACATCTAAGCAAAAGTGCTTAATGAGAAACAAAATTGCCAAAAATATTGAAGTGGGGGATGTCATATCCATAAACTGAATAGGTTTTTGATGTCTTCAGGGATCTAAAGAATACAGCATGTAAACAGAAAACATTTGTCTCCTATTGTTTTTATAATCAACATGCCTGGAATGTGCTTTGAAAAAACTATCTTAATCAGGTAGGATTTATTAGAAATCTAATTTAAAACTATCCTTTTCTTCCAAGTTGAATACAATCAAAATGAACACATTATCATTCAGATTTCTAGCATTTAAAATTCAGAAACATTAATATCTTATTAAGACATGTCACATGAATGCTATGGTTGACACAGCAGAAAATATTTGATAATACTGAGATGGGGAATTAAAGTAAAAATCACCAATATATGCAACCAAAAAAAAAAAAGGTGGGGAGATCACGTAGTAAAAAGATTGTAGTAAAGACTACAGTAAAGGATTTTAAAATATATTCGTATACTTGAAAATACTAGTTACAAACTAAGAATGCTAGGAAAAAAAAATTATTTCAGGGTTACCTATGTTTTAAGGACTGACAGATTAAAACTCTGTAAGATATAAACTTTCAGGTTTGACAAACTAAAACTCCTTAAGATCTAAACTTTCAATGACAAATGTGTTGAAGAGTGATACTCAAACATACTTGAAGCCTTATGATAAAAGTCAAATGTTACTTCTTCTTCAGGAGCTTTTTGAAGCTGTTGCTTCTCTTCTAGTAAACCCAATGCCAGAATATGAAAAGCCTGAAGGAGGAAAATAAGAGATCTTTAAAATTGAGCTTCTTCAGGTAAATATATTTTTAATTTAATTTTTATTTTTTTCAGAGACAGCTCTCACTCTGTCACCCAGGCAGGAGGGCAGTGGGGCAATCCTAGCTTACTACAGCCTTAAGCTCTTCGGGTCAAGTGATCCTCCTGCCTCAGCCTCCTGAGTGGCCGGGGACTAGAGGTGCACACCACCATGCACAACTAATTTTTTTTCGGGGGCCAGGGGGTAATAGACAGCGTCTCACTAGGTAGGCCAGGCTGGTCTTAAACTCCTGCGCTCAAGTGATCCTCCTGCTTCAGCTTCCCAAAGTGCTGCAAATTACAGGTATGGGCCACCATGCCTAGCAAAGTAAATCCATTTTAAGAAGAAGTATAAAAATAAGAAGGCTGATATGTAAAAAACACGCAAAGGTTTCAGCAGTTCACATTAAGCAGTTTACAGAAAGAGAAATGATGAATACACATAAGAAAAATGTTCAACCTGGCCCGGCGCTGGTGGCTCATGCTTGTAATCCCAGCACTTTGGGAGGTCAGGGCAGGTGGATCACCTGAGGTCAGGAGTTCGTGACCAGCCTGGTCAACATGGTGAAACCTCGTCTCTACTAAAAATACAAAATGAGCCGGGCATGGTAATGGGCGCCTGTAATCCCAGTTGCTTGGGAGGCTGAGGCAGGAGAATAGCTTGAACCCAGAGGCAGAAGTTACAGTGAGCCAAGATTGTGTCACTGCACTCCAGCCTACTCCAGCCTGGGGGGACTAGAGTGAAACTCCATCTCAAAAAAAAAAAAAAAAAAAAAAAATGTTCAACCTCACTTAGAGAAAAATGAGTTGAAACAAGATCATCCTATTTTTCACCTATTACAGTGGCAAAAATTTTGGTGTTTAGTAAAATATAGAGCTGGCATAGGTATTGGGAAGTAAGCACTTTTGACCATACTGGTGAAGGGAAAGTAAACTGGTACAACATTTTTGGAGGCCAATTTGAAAACATCTACCAAAAATGTAAAGGCATATACCAACTACTAGGAATTAGTATGACAAATACACTCCCTTAAGTATGCAAAAACATTTGTATAAGAATGTACTTTTTATTATTCTTTGTTACAGCAAAGACCTAGAAATACCTGAATGTCTATTAATAGGAGACTACTTAAACACATTATATCCATATGATGGACTATGCAGCTATCAAGAATAAGTAGATCTATATGCGCTAACGTGCAATGATTTCCAGAATATACAAAACTTTAACAATGCTTATGTCGTATATAGCATACTGGGACTCAGGGAGAGAAATTTTAACTTGATTTCAAACATATCTCTACAGTTTGAAATTTACTAGAGAATGTATTTATCAGTGTTATAACAAAAATTGAGGTACACATAGGGTAATGACAGCATTTAGAACCTGTAGACCAACAATACTCAAAGAAAAAGGATTAGTTACGCAGGTATAAATAAACATAGTGTTACAACTACCATGACGTGGCATAATTAAGTATCATGTATTTATCTCTAACAGTAACAAGGAAAAATAGCTGCTTTCACTTTAGCTAATTCTCCTACCTCTATGAATAATTACACTTTTATCCATTTTACTAATGAGAAAATCATTATTTGCTCCTTAAATAGGAAGTGGAGAAACCCAAGACTGAAGTCTAGACCTATCTTCAAATCTTTATTATACTGTCTCCTTATAATTCAAGTAAAATTAAAAATCATGACACAATAACAACATGTCAATTTATTAGCATAAGTATGCCTGTTTTTGTTTCCATGGGTTTTATTAAACAGAAATGGTTCCCAAGAGTAAGGATGCTAAAAACACGAGAACATATCACTAAAAATTTGTGCTGTCTGTAAGCTATTTTTAATGACCCCTACATTTCCAGTGCTCTAGATGTGGTTCCAATTGAAGTTAGACCTGAGATCTTCTCCAGATCCCCAAGAACTCTAGGACTTGATGTAGAGAAAATATTTTGGGTAAACAAACCATTTGGAGCATTCCTTCAGTCCACAAGTTAGAATCTGTGTCTATTGCCCGCTCAAATACGGTCCTGAGAATGTACATCATGACATCACAGTTGAGAAGGTTAATCACTTTGCTGAAAGCAGGGCAGAATTCAGGAGGTGGTGGTGGTGGTAATGCTATAGGAGGTGGGGAATGGAGGGGGAAAGAGACAAACAGGTACATTTTTATTTGGGTTATCCTACATACTAAATTGCAAATGTCAAAAAATAATAGGTTACATGCAAAACAACACATGCTTTTTTGCTACCTTTCCAGCACTGAAAATATCAATGTTAAGTGTAATGTAAGTACTATATCAGTCACCCAAAATGAACTACATTTGCTATCAATTTTAAATTCAGTTACTACTGATATATACCATATCTTAATATGTGAATAAGAAGCAAAAAGCTCTTTGCACTTCCTTGAGCTGTCCACTCTCAAAGACCAACAAAAACAAAAAACTATATGCTTTGCTGATACAAAACCACAGAAAATAATCAAAATGAGTCAATTCAGAATCTCACTTTTTACCTTCATCTTTGTTTTCTTGTTTTCGCCTTTTCTTTTGCATATGTTCAGCCTATAAAAAAAATCTGTCATTAAATATACTGCTTTGCAAGCATGAAACAAATGAAATACTTTAAAGCAGTCAGGAAAGACCCAACCACCTATTAAAATATTTTATATACTGAAGCATGTATTCAAAATGCCTCTTTGTCCTAGAAACAAAATGGTGTTCTAGAGAAAACTAAAGCAAAATAGATGAGGAATATCCCTGGTCAAAAACTTAGTCTTCATTATTTTCTACTGAAAATATTTACTCAGTACCTATTATGTACGGGGTACTGTGCTATGGGCTGTAAAGTATTTACTTTATAAGGACAAAGCCAGACATTACCTTAACTAAGTGATCAAACTTAACATAATCCTTCATAGGACAAAAGGACGTATGTGCCAAATAATGAGATGTAATATATCACTTACATAGCATTCTTGCCAAAAACTGTTTAAGTTGAATCTATTTGGTACTCTATAGAAATGCTGATGTTATGAAAGAAAAAGATGCAAAAGAATTATCTTCTAAATTAAAGGAGACTATTGGCTGGGCGAGGTGGCTCATGCCTGTAATCCCAGGATGTTGGGAGGCCAAGGTGGGTGGATCATTTGAGGTCACGAGTTTGAGACTAGCCTGGACAACATGGTGAAACCCCGTCTCTACTAAAAATACAAAAATTAGCCAAGCATGGTGGCATGTGCCTGTAGTCCCAGCTACTCAGGAGGCTGGGGCAGGAGAATCACTTGAACCTAGAAGGTGGAGGCTGCAGTGAGCTGAGATCGTGCAACTACATTCCAGCCTGGACAACAGAGTGAGGCTCCGTTTCAAAAAAAAAAAAAAAAAACTAAAGAAACATGACAATCAAATGAGGGTGGGATGATGAAGTCCATGATGCTTGATTGAATCCTCTTCCCAAGACAGCTATTAAGGACATATGTAGTATAATCAGGAAAATCTGAATATTGCCTGTATACTAAATAACATTATTGATTCAATTTTAATTATTGGGTGACATAATGCCCTCTATTAATAAGAACCAGCATGAAACTATAGAAAAAGAAGAAAATTTTCTGTGGAGTTAGAAAGCATAAAGCAATTTAGGTTTATTTACTGAAAAGGATACTTTTTTCTACCTTGCTATGCTGGGTTTTGGAGTAATGATAGAAGTACATATTGAAGTCTTTCAATGATTCATCTTTTAGTTCATAAACTCCATGGCCTGATACACCTGGTTTCCTAAATAGATGGAAAATAAAAGATGAACTGCAGTGTTCTTGAAGCATAAAATACAGACAAAATAAAAACCTAAAAATTAATCTAGAAGTCAAATATACAGAAAAAAATTATGTCTCATTTAGCTTATGAAAAATTCCATTCCAATAATAAAACTAAAAACCTACATTGTGAACACGAAGCCTAATAACAGTTGTGTTTTATAATAGTGAAATTCAAACAAATCTGGAGAAGTTTGTTTTATACTATCTAGAACTCATACCATGCCCTATCTCTAAACCGTCTTAGAGATTTAAGAGTCTCTGATGCCTAAAGGTTGTCTGTTCAACTAAAGAACATTTCATTGACCTTAGGCACTTCACTGTCTAAGGTCATATCTAAAACAGTAGGGAGACATCATAACCTTAGTAATTTGCAAATGAAAATATAGTACTGAATCCTTTATATAGTACTACAAGGAAGATCATTAAAGTCAAAAGGAGTACTCCATATTTGTTCTAAACATTAAATAGCTTTTGGTTTCTATCCAATCTCTAAGTCGAATATTTCAATGAACATTACTAGATCATAAGAAAAGCTATACCCTATTTTAAAAGTTATTTGAAACTAGTAATGTATCTGTAAACACAATACTGCAACAGGTAGAAATTCACTATCAGTATTGATTTTTCAAATTTCAAAGATTAATACAATCAAATTTTTATTTCCATTTTATATACTCAAATGAAAATATTATAAAATAGTTTTAATTCTACTAGAGAAAAATCCAAAATTAGCATATAAAATTTTATAGAATAAATGAAATCATGGGTTCAGATTAACGGGAAAGAGAGTATCAGAAAAGTTCATTTACTTACTATCTAAATAAATCATCTAATATCATAAATGAGTATTTCTTATTCACTTGTCAAAAACACTCATTTTTTCAACAAACAGGTGCTAAGTGTCTACTGTGAGCCCCTCACTGTCACCCTTTCTAATCTGTATTCCACTCTTATTCTTGGGAGTTCAGGTTAAGAACTTCAGAGCTTCTACAAAGTATCCAAAGTACAAGAACAAAGATCAATCTACCTTTTAGAATAAACATAAATATTAAGCACTTACTTAAATGTGGCCACTTTGTTTATGACATTCTCTAAGCCAGTTTCATTATTTTCCTGTTGAAACAATATTTTTGTCATTTTTACCTTCATATAATGACTTCCACTTCATTGTGAAGTGAAATACATTTTCAACTGCATCTCTGAAGTACTTTGTAAATAATTTTAAAAAGTTCAATTTCCACTATTAAAAAATTAGGTCTAAAACCAATTATCTATGTTTTGGGAGACCAACTTCCTAAGAGATAAGATGTATGTATAAACTGTTTAAGAAAGGTTATCTAAGTTTGCCTTCATATGTGTGTACTTATACACACATACATCTATGGCATACACACACAGTATTACCAATACTTCAAAGAAAAGAAGCTCTTCTTTATGTAGTATATTCATCACCCCCATCATTTATGTACATGCCCATGCTATACTAATCCCTAAAACCAAGGTAACAAAATTAATGAGCTCCAACTAGTAATCTATAGCAATACACATGTCTAGATGTCCTAATCTACCCTCTGCAAATATAGTAAGTTTTTTTCTGATTGACCTGATCTTTTCCTTAAACAGGGAACACTATTTTTTTACAAAGTTATTTAAAATTAAGATAAGGACCTAGTCAAACTACTACAGTAAGCTCAGATTCCTGCAGTCTTGTAAAGATAAGAAATGTAACCTTCTTTAAAAATATATATACTTGGCCAGGTGCAGTGGCTCACACCATTAATCCCAGCACTTTGGGAGGCCGAGACGGGTAGATCACGAGGTCAGGAGTTCAAGGCCAGCCTGGCCAACATAGTGAAACCCCGTCTCTACTAAAAATACAAAAATTAACCGGGCTTGGTGATGCACGCCTGTAGTCCTAGCTACTCGGGAGGCTGAGGCAGGAGAATCACTTGAATACAGGAGGCGAAGGTTACGGTTAGCCAAGATGGCAGCACTGCACTCCAGCCTGGGCAACAGATAGAGACGCCGTCTAAATATATAAATATATATCTCTTTTCATATTCATTCCTTGGCCGGACGTGGTGGCTCACACCTGTAATTCCAGCACTTTGGGAGGCCAAGGCGGGTGGATCACTTGAGGTCAGGAGTTCCAGACCAGCCTGGCCAATATGGTGAAATCCCATCTCTACTAAAAATACAAAAATTAGCCAGGTGTGGTGGCACGCACCTGTAATCCCAGCTACTCGGGAGGCTGAGGCAAGAGGATCGCTTGAACCCGGGAGATGGAGGTTGCAGTGAGCCAAGATTGTGCCACTGCACTCCAGCCTGGGTGACAGAGCAAGACTTCGTCTCAAGGAAAAAAAAAATGTATATATAGTGTGTATATATACACACACACACACACATATATACGCACATACACACACACACACATATACATATATCCCTATTCTACCTCTTTGGAAAGTCTTGACAGCACAGATAAGTATAATTATTTTTTAAGAATCATTTTTCTAATTCATATTCAAATCTCGGAGGGAAAAATACCAGACTCATAATCTGTAGGACTATTACCACAGTATCTGTATATACAAAAATACAAATACCATCTGTGGCGGTCATGGTCACGTGAATGCACCTTGCAGACATCTAATTACAGGAAGTAAATGACTACATGCCTCAACTGCTGTGCTCTGGTGAAACCAAGGCCAAGCTTCTCACCAGTCATTCCCAGACAATGAGCAAGGCAGAGGTACTCATGCAGGCTCATTCTGGGAGACACGGGAAGGCACAGATGGAAAGTCCATTGAAGCCCAGCAGTCTGGGATGCTTCTATTTAACTTTCCTTCCCTCTTTATTTCACTGGGAATCAGATTTGCATCAGAATCTGATGGCTCCCCTTTTCGTTCCCAGATCCCTCACCATTGTCTTTAATAAAAATCTTAATGTTTTGTCACAAGATCTGCTTCTCAGAAGACCCAGATTAACACACCACCCAGTTTCAGTATCTCAGGAAGTTCCCTTTTTTCCTCTAGAGTAATCTTTATTTTAAAGTAAACAAAAAGTAAAGGAGTTTCTCCCAGAATTAAAATTTATACCACTAAAGGATGAAGGTGATTGGTTTACACCTATAAGGTAACAATATAGGACTTTTTGCCTAAAATTTTGAAGTAGTTTCCAATTAAAGAAAAAGAAAAATCTACCCCATCTTGAGGTAAATAGAGATAAAACCAAAATCAGACTTACATTCTCAGGTAAATTTTTGGCAATGGCACTGTGTGGCATAGGTTCAATGCAAAGCAAGTGAATAATTTCTCTCATTGTGACCTCTTCTTTGGTCACATTTCCCACTCCAGGTACATAACGCTCACCTAGTTCAAACAATTTAAAACAAAAAAAAGTAGAATAATTGTTTTCTATTTAAATTTCTCCCCATCAGAAGCACTTACACACAGAACATTGCATTAAATTAAGTCTGTGAGAGAGGGGCAAGAGTTATTTGAATGTGTTCTCGCATCTGAACAAGAATCTATGTTGAAAGACAGAGGCAGAAAACTGTGACCTGAAGGAGAATCCAGGCCTTGTCTTAGCTTACTTAGACACATACACACAAACACACATACATATACATACACATACACATACTCACACATTATAAACAAGGCCCCTCAAATAAATTAGCATGTGTTTCTAACCCAGAATACATGGCTGATGGCATCTGAATGAGCAGTGGCCATCACTGAATAGCTTTTCTTTCAAGATCTTTCTCAATTTTGTCTCTACCTGTTATTTAACAAAGAACAAAGTGAAAACTGAAAAACAAAATACTTTAAAATGTCTTTATGTGTTAAATGACAAAACAGTAATACGTATTAAGAATGACTGGTGTTGTGAAAATGCCCACAAGGTCAGATTTCCATTTTGCATCACAATAAACTGCCAAATGAAGAGAGAAAATAGCTAAAATAAGTATGAGAACTCCACTGGTGTCAACAGCATCTAATTCCCATTGCCTTAAGAAAGCTTACCATATCTGGCCTTATGTCACCACTGATTTTCAACACTACAGTATCTGTACGAAGTCCTATGATATCTACAATAGGGTTACAAAGAAACCCCTTGCCTAAGAGATTTGATGAATTCTACAAATTTGCCAAAGAAAGACTTTTTGTCAAGTGAATTCGTTTCCAACACATTCATTCCTCTTTACATTTGTAAAGTATTTTGTAATTTTCATAACTTTTCACCAAAAACAGTATCCCCTAGAATTTTAGTGCTAGAAGATACCTTAGAGATCATGTAGGTTACCTCTACATTTTACAAATCAGGAATCTGAGGCCCAAAGAATGCAACTGCATGCTCTTGAAAGCTGGTAGCAAGGCCAAGACTAGAGCTCCTGATTTTAAATCCAAATATTTTTCTGTTTCTTAATGATTTTCCACTATAGATCAGAAATATAATTTTTTAAACAAAACTGTTGACTCCTGAAAGTAACAAACTTACACTCAGGAACAGAGCAAGTATTAACTAAAAATCAAATCACAAGAAAAAAAAACAATAAATTTGGGCAAACACAATAATAGTAAAATAACAGTAGGAATAAAAAAACAGTAAAAATAAAACAGCAAAATTATACTACAATATTAGAAATTCTTCATATAGTACTCTAAGGACAAATGTAAAACTTTCCCTTGAGTTTTCATAATTTGAAAAAGTATATAATCAATTTTAAAATCTTTTACACATTCTTAATTTGCCCATTTTTTCCCATCTGCTTCTAACTGGCATATTCTGGACAGGAAGAGTTAGTAGCCTGGAAGGTTTAAGTCTCACTCAGCAATAAAGGCTTACTACCCTTTCTGCTGAAACATGTAGCTAGTCTAGCAACTAGCTCTCTGACAAACAGTAAGTAAAACTGAACCCATGTTTACAGACTTACGTAACAGCCAGAATCCCCAGCTAAAGAACGATTCAAACCAAACAGCGTTTGGTGCAGTAAAGTAAATAACAAAAGCCAGAATAAGAAGTCAAGAACAAGATGATAGCCGGGCGCAGTGGCTCATGCCTGTAATCCCAGCACTTTAGGAGGCCAAGGAAGGTGGATCATGAGGTCAGGAGTTCAAGACCAGCCTGGCCAATATGGTGAAACCTTGTCTCTACTGAAAAAAAAAAAAAAAAAGTACAAAAATTGGCCAGGCATGGTGGCGCATGCCTGTGGTCCCAGCTACCCAGGATGCCGAGGCAGAAGAATCGCTTGAATCCAGGAGGCGGAGGCTGCAGTGAGTTGAGATCGCACCACTGCACTCCAGCCTGGGCAACAGAGCGAGACTGTCTCAAAAAAAACAAAAAAAAGAGAACAAAATGATTGCAATGAATGTACCAGCTGGTAAAATCAACACAGACTATGACATAGCATATATTTGTACTTAATAGGTTAGAATGTAGTGTTTCTGCACCGAATATTTATATTAATCTCAACTGAATTATAAGACACATTTCTATGGGTCGATGTCATAACTTGATAGACATTATTTCTGGCAAGGAACACTCTTTTTCTTTTCTCTAAGTAACCTTAACAAAGCTAAGTATGACCAATATTTGCACAAAATTATTAAACAGAATGACACAATGAAAATATATTTTACTTAGACCTATAATATATATAAAAATTTTAGCACTAAATGACCTCCAAATCAGTCAAAACATTTACAAATCAGGTACTGAAAAATAAAAATGTAAAATCTGTACTTGTGCAAAGGTGATTTTCTAAGTGCAGTATTTGAATAAGGAGTAAAATGATCAATTATAGTTCATATAAATGGTCTCTCTAAAAAGTAACCCATGTTCTATTTCAAAACATTGTGTTTTAATCTTACCCACAATATAGATGAGGACCTGAAGCATTTCTTCTATTAGTGTATTATATTGTTTAATCAAATCCTATAGAATCGAAAAACAGTAAATTAGTTATGCAAGAACCAAAAACCTCCATAAAACATGCATTTCTGGATGAGACTCATGGTCCATCCAGTCTAGTATTTTTTTATCCAGTCTAGTATTTCTGTGTGTGTGTGTGCACAGCACAAATAGTTACAATCATTCCCTTTTTTGACATCAAATTCAACAATACCTGGCATGTAATTGCCAAATACTGTCATCGTTTTCATTATCATTATCGCCCACATAGTCATAAATCAGCACACTAATGCTAATCTTCGGCTCTTCCTCTATTATTTGCTGCCTTCTTACCTGGGTTAGTGAGAAAGTGCCCTCAAATAGACTCCCAACAGTTATATGGTGAGAGTATCCTTCTCTAACACATCCCTCATTTAAACACTATTAAATCAGATACTGATTTTCACTAAGTATAAAACAACTAAAAATTAGCTCTGCATTTTATATCCTATTCATGTTAGCCCTTTGCAAGTAACTTCTATTTTTTTCATTTAAAAAATTTTTTTGGCCAGGTGCAGCGGCATGTGCCACTGCTCTCGGCTCTCCTAGAGTTCTTTAATTCTTGAATTTGATTTAGAAATTGTATATGAATTGTATAGAATTGTATAGCCAGGTGTGGTGGTGCATGCCTGTATTCCCAGCACTTTGGGAGGCCAAGGAATATGGATCACAAGGTCAGGACTTTGAGACCAGCCTGACCAACATCGTGAAACCTTGTCTCTACTGAAAATAGAAAAATTAGCTAGGCGTGGTGGCACACGCCTCTAATCCCAGCTACTCAGGAGGCTGAGGCAGGAGAATCACTTGAACCCAGGAGGTGGAGGTTGTAGTGAGCCAAGATCGAGCCACTGCACTCCAGCCTGGGCGACAGAGTGAGACTCTGTCTCAAAAAAAAAAAAATTATATATTTATTTATTATTTTTCCAAAGAAATTTTACTAGCAGGAGTAACTTCTAATTTGAAAGAATAAAATAATGTGATTTCATGAATTCAAAGTAGTTAAGGGCTACTTTATAGGTTGGTACTTCAAATGTTCAAACAATAAAGATGCGGCCAGGCACGGTGGCTCACGCCTATAATCCCAGCAATTTGAGAGGCCAGGGCAAGCAGATCACTTGAGCTCAGGAGTTTGAGACCAGCCTGGTCAACATGGTGAAACCTTAACTCCACTAAAAATACAAAAAATTGGCCAGATGCAGTGGCTCACACCTGTAATCCCAGCACTTTGGAAGGCTGAGGCAGGTGGATCACGAGGTCAGGAGTTCGAGACCAGCCTGGCCAACATGGTGAAACCCCATCTCTACTAAAATACAAACATTAGCTGGGCATGGTGGTACATGCCTGTAATCCCAGCGACTGGGGAGGCTGAGGCAGGAGAATGGCTTGAACCCAGGAGGCGGAGGTTGCAGTGAGCCGATTGTGCCACTGCACTCCAGCCTGGATGACAGAGCAAGACTCCATCACAAAAAAAAAAAAAAGAAAAAATTAGCTGGGCATGGTTGCTCATCCCTGTAGGCCCAGCTACTCAGGAAGCTGAGGCAAGAAAATCACTAGAATGGGAGGCAAAGGTTGCTTTGAGACAAGATTGAGCCACTGCACTCCAGCCTGGGTGACAGAGTGAGACTCTGTCTCAAAAACAAATAATAAATAAATAAAATAAAATTTGTATATTACCTCTGAGACAACAAAGATAAAAAATACCAATGTCATTATAGATGTACATAAATAGGACTTAAATAGGACTTCTTTCTGAGAGCAATTTGACAACATGTATTAAGAGCCTTAAGAAAAACATGTTGTTGGCCAGGCACAGTGGCTCACACCTGTAATCCCAGCACTTTGAGAGGCCAAGGCGGGCGGATCACCCGAGGTCAGAAGTTCGAGACCAGCCTGGCCAACATGGAGAAACCTCTCTCTACTAAAAATACAAAATTAGCCGGGCATGGTGGTGCATGCCTGTAATCCCAGGTATTTGGGAGGCTGAGGCAAGAGAATCGCTTGAACCCGGCGGGGGCAGAGGTTGTGGTGAGCCAAGATCGCGCCATTGCACTCCAGCCTGGGCAACAAGAACAAAACTCCATCTCGAAAAAAAAAAAAAGAAAGAAAAACATGTCATTTTATCTACCAAATCCACTTCTAAAAATGTGTCTTAACAAAACAGAGAAGTATTTAAATACTGAGCTACAAATGTTTATAAGACCAACCAACTAGGAAGACCTCTTCAGTAATAGACTTCAAAGTATAATGCATCATATAGTGCAATCCTATATAGTTACCAAAATTGATATAATTGTATATTTATTTCATGACAAGAAGAAAAAACTGCACAATATGTTGTTAAGCATAGGAAGCAGATTACAAAACAGCACAGACAGAATGATACAATTTTTGCTTTAAAAACAAGCAAGACACAAACTTTAAAAGTGATCATTTCTAGGAAGCAGTGTTTTTCATGTGATTTTTTGTTAATCTACATATTCTAATTTTTCTAGATTAAAAATATTATATCTGTGTATATATATGTCTGCCATATGTATACATGTCATTTCGGGAGGTATGGTTAAGAAATAACTTAAAATATGGCTAAATACGACTGAAATAAAATATGACTAAAATAGCAACAATATGTCCTTTAAAATTAATTCACAGAATTTACAGGTTGTGTACCTGGTCTTTTGTAGATAGGGTCTTGTTAAAAGCCTCAGCAAGTTCATACCTCTGAAGTACCAATAACAAGAACTTATTGGGATCCATTAAAGATGCACCAATCTGTGAAAGAAATACGGCATCACATTTCTTGTGTATTATATGGAGAAACATTTTGTCTTATGTAGGACTGTCAAAAATTATAAAGTAAGTTTGCAGAAGATAATGTAGTAGTCCCTTCTATTTCTATGTGTCATATTCAGTTTAACGGTGAGAGTGTTTTAAGTTAAAAATTATTAGATTATCTTCTCTTATTAGAAAGAATTCAAGAAGGAAGATGAAGACACAAATATCAGAAACAATTTAAATAGGTACCTGAAGCATGATGATATCTTTATCATACATTTCTTCTCTGCACTTAACGTCTTGGTAATAAAACACCTATAAAGTAACAGGTAGAATAAATGCTAAAAGAATTATTTTATTTCAAGCAAAATTCTCAAGAAAACCTATCCTTTAAACTTTCTCTAAGCTAGAAACCCCTAAAAAAATCCTTAGTGGCAAAAAATAAGTTGCAAATCTATGAATCATTTAAAAGGACTTGTGAGGATGAAGTGAAGAAATATGGCATGAAATCACTTCAGAGTTAACAATGTTCTATATTAGTTATTACTCTCACGTATAACAAGGGAATTTATTTTCCCTAAGTTTAAAATACCTACTTCAATAAAAATAAACCAATTTCTACACTCAATCATAATACCATTTTTCTTTTCTTTTTTTTTTTTGTAATTTAATTTTAAGTTCCAGGATACACATGCAAGATGTGCAGGTTACATAGGTAAATGCAAAATACCATTTTTCTTCCAAGTGATAACAAGACCTATCTCTCCACCTTTTAAGAAATGCAAGGCCGGGCGCAGTGGCTCATGCCTGTAATCCCAGCACTTTGGGAGGTTGAGATGAGTGGATCACCTGAGGTCAGGTGTTCAAGACCAGCCTGGCCAACATGGTGAAGCCCCATCTCTACTAAAAACACAAAACTAGCCAGGCATTGTGGTGCACGCGTGTAGTCCCAGCTATTTGGGAGGCTGAGGCACGAAAATCACTTGAACCCCGGAGGCAGAAGTTGTAGTGAGCCGAGATCACACCACTGTACTCCATAGCCTGGGCAACAGAGTGAGATTCTATCTCAAAAAAAAAAAGAAAGAAAGAAAGAAAAAGAAAAGCACTACTCCATATTTACTCCAAAATAGAAGAAAAAATTACAAGGTGGCCTTCAATTAAGACAGATGGTGGGAAGACTAAAGGCCTCTAAGTAAGGTAATTCTCAGAAAAGAACTATGTTAATGGGGAGGCCTCTGGTGTTACTACTGGCTCTCACCTAATTTATCATGCAAGCATCCTAGTTTATAATTCAGATGGAATACACAGTAAACAGGATAGGAGAAATGTCTATATAGTTCTTAGAACATTCGTTTCTAAGAGTATATACAAGAGAATAGTAGCAAACACTTAGTAAAATCTAGGAACATAGGGTAAAATTACATAAGAGAAAAAAATTAGAAAATGAACACATTCATAAACATGAATAATAGGCTTTGCTGTACCTGACTAATAAGAGACAGTCCATTTCTTCGCCACATCTCAGCAACAACCTGGGCGACCAACACCAGACAACGTAAAGGATATTCCACTAGTACCTCTACTTGAAAGTCCTCCTGAAATAGAGTGAGGTCAATTTTATCATTTCTCACAGAGCCTGGACGTGTCTCCAAGATACGGCACTACATATTATTCAGTTTTCTCATGTGTAAAATGGAAGAACTTGATCTAGATGACTTCTAAGTCCCTGTGACTCCGATTACAATGTACTATATGAAGATGCAAAATTACTAAATGGGAATTATTCAGGTGGGTTTCCAAATATTACTTTCCTTCTCATCCATCACCCAAGAGGTATTCAGAAACAGAACATAAGCAAATCAATACTTAGTAGAATCACTTACAAAAGACACAAATTCATGTAGTCTTGAAACAGCACCCAGCCTGCTTAAACGTACATGAAGACCTAAAGTTAAAAAAAAAAAGAGAAGATGAGAAAACAAACCCAATTTGTTAATCAGTTAACTCATCAAGTTTAGAAACTTGTGCGATTTGATTTGGCTGGGCGCGGTGGCTCATGCCTGTGATCTCAGCACTTTGGGAGGCTGAGGGGGGTGGATTCACCTGAGGTCAGAAGTTCAAGACCAGCCTGGCCCACACGGTTGAAAGCCCGTCTGTACAAAAATACAAAAATTAGCCGGGTCTGTAATCCTAGCTACTTGGGAGGCTGAGGCAGAAGATTCACTTGAACCTGTGAGGCGGAGGCTGCAGTGAGCCGAGATCATGCCACTGCACTTCAGCCTGGGTGACAGAGTGAGACTCCGTCTTGAGAAAAAAAAAAAAAGAAGAAATTTGTGTGATTTAAACGTATGTTTACTGAGTTTAGAAGTGACACTCTAGAATGCAGACTACTGATCTCTAATTTTGAAACACAGAGTTACTAACATATTTAAAATCCTATACTGTGCAAGGTGTGCTCATACCTTATACAAAAATAACAGTCTCTCAAGGTATCTTTATTCTGCTTTTAGCCATGTATCAAAAGAAACGAAAATTAATCTAAGTATTTTTTAATAAAAATAGAAGCAATATAAAATCACATGACATCAATTATGCCATATACAAGCATTAACTCAAAATGGATCAAAGACCTTAAATACAGGTTTAAATATAGGTGCTAAAACCAAAAAATAAAACTCATAGAAGAAAACATAGGGAAAGGCTTCATAACATTAGATGTGACAATGAGTTTTTTTGGATATGACACCAAAAGCACAGGCAACAAAAGAAAAAAACAGATAAACTGGACTACAACAAAAACTCCTGTGTATCAAACGAGACCATCAACAGGGTAAAAAGGCAACCCACAGAATGGGAGAAAATATTTGTAAATCACATATCTGATAAACAGTTAATATCTAGAATTATATAAGTAACTCCAACTGAACAGCAAAATTAAACCCAATTTAAAAATGCGCAGAGCACTTGAATAGACAGTTCTCCAAAGAAGATATACAAATGGCCAACAAACATGTGAAAAGCTGATCAAAATCACAAAATCACTAATCACTAGGGACATGCAAATCAAAATCACAAAAAATCACTTCATATCCTTTAGAATGGTTATTATCTAGGGGGAAAAAAAAGGAAAAATAGCAAGTGTTGAAAGGATGTAGAGAAACTGGAATCCTAGTGCATGCTGGTGGGAACGTAAAATGGTACAGCCACTAAGGAAAACAATATGATGGTTCCTCAAAAAACTAAACATAGAATTACCAAATGATCCAGCCATTCCACATTTGGGTATATACCCAAAATACTGAAAGCAAAGACTTGAACAGATACTTCTACATCCATGTTCACAACAGCACTATTCACAACAGCCAAAAGGTAGAAGTAACCCAAGTGTCCATCAATGGATAACTGGATGAACAAAATGTGGTATATCCATACAATGAAATATTATTCAGCCTTTAAAAAAAAGGGAATTCTGACATGTATTGCGACATAAACCTGAGGACACTATGCTAGGTGAAATAAGCCAGTCACAAAAGGACAAATACTGTATAAGTCAACTTATAATAGGTACCTAGAGTAGTCAATGGGTAAGTATTGTTTAATAATAATAATATTATTCTATTTCAGTTTTGGCAGTTTCATTCTTAGAAGATAAAAAGCTTTTGGAGAAGGATGGTGGTGGTCGTTGTAGAAAATGTGAATATACTTAGTGCCACTGAACTGTACACTTAAAAATGGCTAAAATGATATGCTTTATGTCATGTACATTTTCTTATCATTGAGAATATAAATATATACACTTCAGTAAAGGTATTTTTTAAAAACCCTGACGAATGGCCAATTTACATGGAAATGCACATGATTAAGGAGAATCTATGATTTCTTCCTTTTAATGATAAAGAATGATAGAGATAACACACTAATGAAATTGGTCAGAGAGGTTTAGAAACCAGCAACCAGATTTTATTATATTTAAATTTGGGTGGGAGATGAATTACCACGTTAGTCCGTAAGTACACACTATAAGGATCCATAAGTCAACCCAGATAAAACAAAGCCCAGGTAAATAAGCATCTTTAAACAGGTGTTCTAGTGGCAGCTCCTTGAAGGGCAGTGACAGCCCTTAACTGTAGTATCTGACCTGAGCATGTCTGAACATACTGAGCACAGAACAAAAATAGAAATGATTCTACTAAATGAGTATCTAGAAACAAAGCTAATAGGTATATGCAAAAAGAAAAAACAAACACTCACCAGCAAGGGTCCTAGAGAGTGGCAGATGTATGCTTACAAGATCCTCAGATACTCTGTAGGACTTCGTTTCCAAACTATGTCCACACAATTGTACTACTGTCTTGCTACTAGATATGAAACTGGTACTGCACCTCATCACAGCTTTGTGACATTCTTTATAAGCCACAAGTAAGAGTTCTTCCTAAGAGGAAAATAAGAATACAAAAAGTTGACAACTTGTCTACTTCAACACTCCTTTTTTCTTTTGAGACAGCCTGTCCTGTGGCCCAGGCTAGAGTACAATGGCGTAATCACAGCTCACCGCTCAACCTCCTGGGCTCAGTTACCTGAGGTGATTCTCCCACCTTAGCCTCCTGAGTAGCTGGGACTACAGGCACATGCCACTATGCCCAATTTTTGTATTTTTTGTAGAGGCAGGGTCTCCGCATGTTGCCCAGGCTGGTTTTGAACTCCAGGGCTCAAGTGGTTTGCCTTCCTTGACCTCCCAAAGTGCTAGCATTACAGGTGTGAGCCACCATGCCCAGCATAACATGCATCATTCAATAAATATTTACTAAATATGAGTGGAAAATTGTTCTATGTATTACTAAGTCTACCTCCACAGGATCTGCAAACTTGCAGGAAACATAAGATATATCCATATATGCACTTATAATCAAAGTAAAAAATAAGTACCATGTAAATGGTACAAACTAATTGCTCTAAGAGGGGGGAAAAAAGAACCACAAAGAACTGGGAAGACATATTTCTGAAAGCAGCTTCTGATGGGCCCTAAAAGAATATGCAGAATTTAAATATGAGGAAAGATAAGGAGAAGATGGCATTCTAAGCAGAGACATAGAATAAATAAAGACAAAAATAAGAGAAATACAACTCCTATTCAGGCAGTGGAGAATAAAGAGTAGATAAATGAAACAATTTATGGATGAAACAAAGCATTTGAACTGGAAATACGCCTTGGCACAGGCATGTGAATACACTGAGGGAGTCTGCAGTGTAATGATGTAGTCAACACACTGCTTCAAGAAGAATAAATGTGGGTCATTGAAGATGATAGATTGGAGAGGATAAAGTTAGGAGATACAGAAACCAACAGGAAGATGACTATGAAGTAAAGTGCTAAGGGTCTGAACTAGGATGGGGCCGTCACAACAAAAAAGAATGAACCCATAGAAAATGATTAGGATTATAAAATATATTTGGGATTAGGAAGAATAAAATCTGGGTGACTATAGCAGGAAGAGAGAAGTTAAACACCATTCTTTTAAGACAGTGTTTCTATTTTTATCTTGAAAAAGGAACTCCATGGTCAAACAGATGATTTGGAAATGTCCCTCTCAGAAATCAGCATACTGACTAACTAAAGGGTTTTAGAAATTCATTAGTGGCTGGGCGTGGTGGCTCACGCCTGTAATCCTAGCATTTTGGGAGGCTGAGGCCCGCGGATCACGAGGTCAAGAGTTTGAGATCAGCCTGGCCAATAAGGTGAAACCCCATCTCTACTAAAAAATACAAAAAAAATTAGCCGGCGTGGTGGCGCACACCTGTAGTCCCAGCTACTCGGAAGGCTGAAGCAGGAGAATCGCTTGAACCCAGAAGGCAGAGGTTGCAGTGAGCCAAGTTCGTGCCATCACACTCCAGCTTGGGTGACAGAGCGAGACTCCATCAAAAAAAGAATGAAAGAATGAAAGAACGAAGAACGAAAGAAAGAAAAGAAAAGAAGAAAAGAAAAGAAAAAAGAAAAGAAAAGAAAAGAAAGAAGGAAGGAAGGAAGAAAGGAAGGAAGGAAGGAAGGAAGGAAGGAAGGAAGGAAGGAAGGAAAGAAGGAAGGAAGGAAGGAAGGAAGGAAAAGAAAAGAAAAGAAAGAAATTCAGTAGCTTTAAAAACAAAAAAACAAACAAACAAAAAACCCTCTTTTTGTTTAACCTAACATTTCTGAATCTTACATGAACCCAGAACACTTTTCCCTTCAAAACACCTGTTAACATTGAACATACAGAATATAGTGGCTCTGAGATTTCCTACATGGATGAATTTAATAGTAATGTCACTAATAAAACAAGGATAATCAAAATGAGAAAATACAAGTTGGAAGTAGAAGGAAATGATGACAGGTCCATTTAAAATATTCTGAGTTTGAGGCCAGGTGTGGTGGCTCATGCCTATAATTCTAGCACTGTGGGAGGCTAAAGAAAGAGAATCACTTGAAGTCAGGAGTTTGAGACTAGCCTGGGCAACATAGAGAGACCTTGTCTCTGCAAAAAATAGAAAAAAATTAGCTGGGTGTGGTGGCATGTGCCTGCAGTCCCAGCTACTTCGGAGGCTAAGGTGGGAGGATCACATGAGCCTAGGAGGTCAAGGCTGCAGTGAGCCATGATAGCGCCACTGTACTCCAGCCTGGGTGACAGAGTAAGATCTTGTCTCACACACACACACACGTACACACATGTAAGATCTAAACAAGAATGTCTGGCCCACAAACAGAAGTGACACTGTAGCTTAGGAGAGTCATCCCTATGAACTTTTAACTAAGTGGTAGAAATACAAGAGAAGAGAAAAGAATGTAAAATATACACACATACATTCATATCATCAAAAAAAATTTTAAGGGCCGGGCGCAGTGGCTCAAGCCTGTAATCCCAGCACTTTGGGAGGCCGAGACGGGCGGATCACGAGGTCAGGAGATCGAGACCAACCTGGCTAACATGGTGAAACCCCGTCTCTACTAAAAAATATAAAAAAAACTAGCCGGGCGAGGTGGCGGGCGCCTGTAGTCCCAGCTACTCGGGAGGCTGAGGCAGGAGAATGGCGTGAACCCGGGAGGCGGAGCTTGCAGTGAGCTGAGATCGCGCCACTGCACTCCAGCCTGGGCGACAGCGCGAGACTCCGTCTCAAAAAAAAAAAACAAAAACAAAAACAAACAAACAAAAAAATTTTAAGTACCATGTAAATGGGACAAACTAATTGCCCTAAGATGGCAAAGAAAAGAATCACAAACGATTAGGAAGACATATTTGTGAAAACATATTTCTGTAAGAAAGGGAAGAGAATATTGGGGAATGTCTCATTTAGCAGGCAGAAGGCACCAGAAAAAAGGCAATCATTGACCGAAATAGATAATCAATAATGTATTAGGATAATGCATGTTTGTGAAAACCAGACGGAAAGTTTCAAGAAGATGAAAGTACTCAAGAAAATACAATGCTGCAGACAATTCAAGGAATATGGAAACTAAGGAAAGACCCCTGAATTTGGTTACCAAATGGATCCTCTGAGATTTTTTTCTAAATGCAGTTCTTGTCAATTGCTAAGGGCAGAACCCAGACTGTAAAGAAGTGTTAGGAGCTACAAGTGAAGATACTAAATGTAGATGACTTCAGAAGGTTTGGAAGAAGTCAAGATGAAAACACACACCTTTGCTTCATCATCTAACAATTGTGCATGCCCTCCATAAAAGTGAGCGAAGCCAAAAAATACGTGCTGTGCTTGCTGGACAGTATTTCCTGTGGTGATTGTACTAAAAAGCTACAGTGCTAGACTAAAGTCTACCACATCTGTTGAGTATGGCTGCCACTCTGAACCTGTGATCAATTGCTGGTGGTGAAGCAGAAGAGACTATAGTTCACAGGGGTGCAAACGCAAGAAAGGAGGCTTATATTATCATTGTTTTTAAAAATAAGGGAGTCCTGTGTGTTTACAGACAGTTGACTAAAAGAGTAGGAAACACAAGTCCGGATAATTCAGGAAGCTAACTCCAGGAAAAAGTAATAATAAGTTAGAACCAACAGCCTAGGTAAAGGCATTAGACTTAGAAAGAGACAAAAAGGAAAAGACCAATAGTGAAGACACAGAAAAATTTAGTCACTGAATAGGTTATGGTAACAGATACAGAGAAACCGGAGATGATGAGGGAATTTAACTTAGATAATGGCAATTTTCTCAGAAAATAAATAAATGAGGTCATCATTCTTAAAGGGAATCTAGGGTGGGATTATATATTTAAAGACGGTTATAGTCTAAAATTGCTACTTAAGGAAATACATTAGCTCTATTTTTTGAAACGAACACATATAACAAAGCTCTTGAATGAATAATCTACCCCTCTTCATTCTTAGAGTATTTAAAAGTCTAATATGGTCCTAATTATATTATTATGCATATATATGCATTTTCCAGGGAATAAACGTGTGTATAAATACATATATACACATATTTAAACCCTGCTATTCCCCAAAATAAGCAAAACTACCATAGGGCACATTTTCTACTCAAGTATATACCGTTTCCTCCTAAATTTAAAAAGACAAATTCAAATATGTAAAAAACTACTACAAATAATAAACACTTTACATCAAGGAAACTGTAACATATAACTATACTATTAATAATTACTAAGAACTTAAAAAGGCACTGATCCTACTAACAAATTTCACTTACATCACAAGCACACCACTCTTGGAACATGAGTAAAATATTCTTCAATTGCATCTGTATAGCAATGGCAGCCTCCCAATCAGGATCCACTTCAATGTGTTGCCCAACCTGTCTTCGGATTTCTTCCATTCCCTGCAATTAAAAGTTGGTCAACATATACCTATTTGAGCCCTCTCTCTTTGCTCTGCTCTTAGCAAAATATAAAACTGTCAGGATTCATAGCATTTTAAAATGGTTGTTACACTGGGTCAGAATGCATGGATTCAAATCCCAGCTCACAGATATATGCTCAGGGCTAGAACATTAGCTGCAAAGCACAGCTCTGTCTGGTATCTCTAGCTGTGTGACCCTGGGCAAATTATTTCTAAGCTTGGTTACTAAATGGATCCTTTGAGATTTTTTTCTAAATGCAGTTCTTGTCAATTGATAAGGGCATAAGTCAGATTCTAAAGCAGTATTAGAAGCTAAAAAAAAAAAAAAAGTATTAGAAGCTAACAAGTGAAGATACTAAATGTAGATGAATTCAGAAGGTTTAGGACATGTCAAGATGAAAACAGGCACCTTAACCTCATCACCCAACAACTGTGCATGCTTTCCATAAGGGTGAGGGAGCCAAAAAAAAATGTGTTGTGCTTGCTGCACATGCAAGTAACCCTTCCATGTAAAATGAGAATATTAATAGTAACTACTTAATAAGATTGCTATAAGGCTCAAAAGAGACCATGCATGAAAAGTGCTTACTACACATTTATCACATGGTAAGTATTCAGTAAACATTAATAGAAGTAGCAATAGTAGGCCGGGCATAGTGGCTCACGCCTGTAATCCCAGCACTTTGGGAGGCAGAGGCAGATGGATCATGAGGTCAAGAGATCGAGACCATCCTGGCCAACATGGTGAAACCCCATCTCTACTAAAAATACAAAAATTAGCCGGGCGTGGTGGCAGGCACCTGTAGTCCCAGCTACTCGGGAGGCTGAGGCAGGAGAATCACTTGAACTCGGGAGGCGGAGGTTGCAGGCAGCCGCGATCGCGCCACTGCACTCCAGCCTGGCGACAGAGCGAGACTCTGTCTTCAAAAAAAAAAAGTAGCAACAGTAAACTAAGGTGTATAAAAGGATCTATCAAAACAGGATGAATGAGTCAATGTTTAAATCTTGTTTCTACTTTGCTAAATTCTTTCTTGTATTAAAACCAAAATCTGTTTTCAAAAGACTGGGGTTAAATTTTTAAAAATAAATTTATCTTACTGATGTACAGAAAAATGATCATACCTGCATACAGGTAAGAATCTTCAAAAAAGATCGAAAACCTTCAAGGAACTGCATTCTTAATCTTTCTGTCCATACTGTGGGTTTGCTGATCAGGATATACCTATCGTTTCAAGAAAGAAAGAAAGATTTCACTTCTCTATTTTGAGATAATTTTAAGGTTCTCAGGGTTATAGACAATGTTGATTTATAAAAATTATGGATTCTAATTTCTCATAATAATTAGAAGATCTGAGTAGAGCTAAAATTATTTATTCTGCCTTATTTTAAATACAACCAGTAAAACATGAATGCTTTAGAAGAGGCAAATATCAAGCTAAACCTGACTTCATACACTACATTCTCAGAGGTTAGTCTGATTAAGTGAACCTAGAACTGACCAAGCCTGTCACAGCTAACTCTGGACAACCACAGTACAGATTCCCTAAAACTGTGCACACCCATCACCCAAAGGGCCAGCTGAAATTCTTTCAGCCTCAGGAAATTTGGAACAGATTTTCTACCTCCAGTTTTTCATAACCCACAACTCGGAAGAAGGATGTAAGCACCTGTCATCTTGACTTGCACATCAGGATGTACTAGTTTCAAGAGATAAACAAACTCATTTTAGCCTATAATTTGTATGATCAATATTTCTTTTGGCTATAAAGACAATGACTGGTTTCATATACAACGGGAACAATGTTTATCATGAAATGAGTTGTCAGGAAGTAATTATTAACAAGTATTAAACACTATTTTGCACTTGACCAATGAGAATAAATTCCTGTTACATTGCAGGTATTGGGAACATAAACATGGACACACCTGTCCTGAAGTTCATAGTATAGTGGGAAAAACAGATACATATAGTAGACAGAAATTCAATGTTAAACACTAAAATAATATATAAAAGAAGTAATGTATGGCTCATGCCTGTAATCCCAGCACTTTGGGAGGCCAAGGCAGGCGGATCATGAGGTCAGGAAACTGAGACCATCCTGGCTAACACGGTGAAACCCCGTCTCTACTAAAAACACAAAAAATTAGCCAGGTGTGGTAGTGGGCGCCTGTAGTCCCAGCTACTCGGGAGGCTGAGGCAGGAGAATGGCGTGAACCCAGGAGGCGAGCTTGCAGTGAGCCGAGATCATACCACTGCACTCCAGCCTGGGAGACACAGCGACACTCCATCTCAAAATAAAAAAAAAAAAGAAAAAGTAGTAATGGAGGTACATAAAGACAAAGCAACAAAGAAAATATATTTTTTTGAACTGTAAAGATAGGATTGTGGTTTAATTTTTCTCACTCTTTAGATACCCATTAATATGTAAATGTACATTAAAAATACAATCATCAAAGAAACTTAGCAAAGATTTAATTCAAATACACGAATTACCATCTAAATCTTTCCTTTAAAGTAAAAGATAAAAAAGATTAAAGTTTAAAATCTGTCACACTGAACAAACGGCATTCATGTTTCATTGCTTTCTAGAGCACTACTACTCAGAGTGTGGTCCACTAACCAGCAGCATCAGCCTCACCTGAGTACTCTTTAGAGACACAAAATCTTGGGCTCTAATCAGACCTGCTGAATCAGACCTCCCCCTGCCCCCGTATTTTTTTAAAGTTGACTTTACTCTGTTGCCCAGGTTGGAGTGCAATGGTGCGATCATAGCTCACCACAACTTCAAACTCTCGGGCTCGAGTAATCCTCCTGCCTCAGCCTCCCTAGTAGCAAGACTACAGGCACGTGCCACCAAACCTGGCTAATTTTATTTTTTGTAGAGACAAAGTCTCACTATGTTGCCCAGGCTGGTTGCAACCTCCTGGCCTCAAGTAATCCTCCTGCCTCAGCCTTCCAAAGCACATGAGTCAACACAATCAGCCCTAGAATCTGAATTTAAGGAAGCTCCCCAGATGACTTGCTTCTGCACAGCAAAGGAAACTATCAACACAGTGAAGAGACAACCAATAGAATGGGAGAAAATTTTTGCAAACTATGCATCTGACAAAGGCCTAATAGCCAGCATCTATAAGGAATATAAACAAATTTACAAAAAAAAAATTAGTAAGTGAGACTGGGCGTGGTGGCTCACTCCTGTAATCCCAGCACTTTGGGAGGCCAAGGTGGGCAGATTGCCTGAGCTCAGGAGTTCAAGACCACCCTGGGCAACATGGTAAAACCCCATCTCCACTAAAATATCTCTACTAAAATACAAAAAATTAGCCAGGCATGGCAGTGTGTGCCTGTATTCCCAGCTACTCGGGAGGCTGAGGCAGGAGAATCACTTGAACCCAGGAGGCTGAGGTTGCAGGGAGCTGAGATAGCGCTACTGCATTCCAGCCTGGGTGACAGAGCAAGACTCTGTCTCAAAAAATAAAAATTAGGCCGGGCGCGGTGGCTCAAGCCTGTAATCCCAGCACTTTGGGAGGCCGAGACGGGCGGATCACAAGGTCAGGAGATCGAGACCATCCTGGCTAACATGGTGAAACCCCGTCTCTACTAAAAAAATACAAAAAACTAGCTGGGCAAGGTGGCGGGCGCCTGTAGTCCCAGCTACTAGGGAGGCTGAGGCAGAAGAATGGCGTGAACCCGGGAGGTGGAGCTTGCAGTGAGCTGAGATCCGGCCACTGCACTCCAGCTTGGGCGACAGAGCGAGACTCCGTCTCAAAAAAATAAAAAAATAAAAAATAAATAAATAAAAATTAAAATTAAAATTAAAAAAAGCGGGGAGGCTGGGCGCAGTGGCTCGCGCCTATAATCCCAGCACTTTGGGAGGCCGAGGCGGGAGGATCACGAGGTCAGCAGATCGAGACCATCCTGGCGAACATGGCGAAACCCCATCTCTACTAAAAATACAAAAAAATTAGCTGGGCGTGGTGGCGGGCGCCTGTAGTCCCAGCTTCTAAGGAGGCTGAGGCAGGAGAATGGCGTGAACCCAGGAGGCGGCAGAGCTTGCAGTGAGCGGAGATCGCGCCACTGCACTCCAGCCTGGGCGACAGAGCAAGACTCTGTCTCAAAAGAAAAAAAAAAGCGGGGGGAGCAAAGGATAGGAATAGAATAGACACTTTTCAAAAGAAGACATACATGCTGCCAACAATCACATTAAATAAAGCTCAACATCACTGATCACTGGAGAAATGCAAATCAAAACCACAATGAGATACCATCTCACACCAGTCAGAATGGCCACTATTAAAAAGTAAAAAGTAACAGATGCAGGGAGGCTGCAAGGAAAAAGGAATGCTTATACACTGTTGGTGGGAGCATAAATTAATTCAAGCATTATGGAATACAGTGTGACAATTCCTTGAAGATCTAAAAACAGAAATATCATTCAACCCGGCAATTCCATTACTGGGTATTCACCCAAAGGAATATAAATTGTTCTATTATAAAGACACATGCACACATACATTCATTGCAGCATTCACAATAGCAAAGACATAGAATCAACCTAAATGCCCATCAGTGATAGACTGGATAAAGAAAATGTGGTACATATACACCATGGAATACTATGCAGCCGGAAAAAGAATGAGATCACATCTTTTCTGGGAACGTGGATGGAGCTGGAGGCCATTATCCGTAGCAAAACAATGCAGAAACAGACAACCAAATACCACATGTTCTCACTTACAAGTGGGAACTAAATGATGAGAACGCATGGACGCATAGAGGGGAACAACACACACTGGGGTCTATCAGAGGACTGAGGTTGGGAGGAGGGAAAGGATCTGGAAAAATAACTAATGGGTACTAGGCTTAATACTTGGGTGACAAAATAATCTTAACAACAACCCGCCATGACACAAGTTTACCTATGTAGCAAGCCTGCACATGTACCCCTGAACTCAAAATAAAAGTTAAATTAAAAAAAAAAAAGCAGCTCCCAGATGATTTGCATTCACATTAAAATCTGAGAAGCACTGATCTAGAAGAGAATTTATTTTTGGTTTCTAGCCATCTCACATAGCTCATTAGTGACTTCTACAAATGACTTATCAAGAAGATATGAGGAACTGGAACAAACAAAAGGGTAAGGAAGGGAAGAAAAGAAGTTTGTAGATAAAAATAGGTGGCAAAAGCAATGGGAAAAGAGGGAGAAAGTGTGGACAGGGTGAGACATTAAGGGAGTGATTTGGTTTGAGAATGTGCTATACTTTCCGGAAATGGAACAAAGGAACAGGTTGGAGTAATAAACAATATTTTTCTCCTCAATAGAACCAAGGTTCAACTGCATCTCTTTTCTAAGTTGCATTTCCACAATAAATTAGCAACTGAGAAACAAAGTACCCCATGAGATACCTCCCAAAGAGCAACTGACCAAACTAAAGTAATAGACATACATTTTTTAGAATAAGAGAGGTAATCCTTCCCTTCTATGTTTTACCAGGCAGATCTCAGTTGGAGAACTGTGTTCATTTCTTCGCACATAAACGGTATACATGCACCAGAAACAGGTTCAGTACAGAAGGACAATGATTTAGAAGGAATTTTAACCAACATGAAATGGGACCAGTTAAGAAATAAATGCAACTCAATGCAGAAAAGACCTGGCAGACATGACTGCTGCCTTTAAACACTTCTTCAAGTTAAATGAGAATCGAAGTTGTTCTGAATGGACAAAGAGAGAACTAGAACCAGAAAATAAAAGCTACAAAAAAAGACAAGAGTTCAATATACAATAGGAAACTTTCTAATAGTTGGAAGAAGCTATCCAAAGTTGGAATGTGCTGCTTTGAGAGAATGAAAATTTCCTAAGGCAGGCTGAACAGAGTACCTACTAGTACCAACAAACTTATTTCATGCTGAGGTACAGTCAGATAAACACAAAGCTAAACTATGAAGACCTACAAATTCTGACAGAATTTAGACTTTATCCTGGGAAGAAAATACATTGAGTGTGGTTATTTCTAACTAATTTAAAAACAAGGTTTCAGGGGAAATTAGTAAATAAACATGCAAGGAAAGAGTAAGATGTTACTACAGAATTTCTAAAATGAGAGACTGAGAAAACAGTGAATATGAATTATTTGCTAAATAAAGAGTTTTTGTGATTGGTGTGTTAGGCCAGGTTTCAGAGCAGGTTTTGTGTTGCTGTTTATGTATCCTGTGAGGCTACATGACATAGTAGAAGGAACATGAGTTTTACAGATAATTGGTGTTTATAATCAAATCTCAGTTCTGCCACTTACTAGCTTTGTGAACTTAGGCAAATATTTACAATCTACAAGGTAAGATTATATCAAGTACCTTCTAAGAATGGTGCAAGAATATAATCAGGTAAAATAAGCAAAGCTCCTTGGCACATAGCAGTTACCAATAAATTTCACAGGATTCTTATGAAAGCGAATTACATAGTACCTGCAGAACAGGTGTTAATTTTCCCTTCCCCTGGTCACTAGAGATATCTACATTTAGGTTGGGATATAGGGGAGGAATTGTAAGCATCAGAAGATTTGAAGTTGCCTTCCAAACCAGACACCTTAAAGTTCTACTATAAGGGTAGGTATTTAGGGATGTGCTGGCTCTAAACTATTCACCGTAAAGACTAGCTATAGTCAGAGACCCATAAAATATGGTAAAACAAGTGATTATGTACCACTTAACTGGATATAAAAATAACTCAGTTATAAGAATACTTCACAGTAATGACAGCCACGGTGGAGAGATTTTGTTTTTCTATATGCACTGACTTAACAATAACTTTAAGGCCTGCCATTAGGAGTTTTTGTTTTGTACAACATGTAATTTTTGCATAATTTGGCTGAGAAACAAATTTCAATTGCAATGGCTACATATTGATTCACTACTGAATTTACCTACCATCTCCACTTATACTGAAGATAAAACATAACAATTTACTAAACTTTATTTTATTTTTTTAGAGATAGGATCCCGCTCTGTTGCCCAGGCTGGAGCGCAGTGGCATGATCACAGTTAACTGCAACCTCAAACCCCTGGGCTCAAGTGATCTTCTCGGCTCTGCATCTGGAGTAGCCAGGAATACGGGCTTACACTGCCATACCTGGCTAGTTTTTATTTTTATTTTTGTAGAAACAAGGTCTCGCTATGTTGTCCAGGCTGGTCTGATATAGATGCAATTTTTTTTTTTTTTTTTTTTTTTGAGATAGAGACTCGCTCCATTGCCAGGCTGGAGTGCAGTGGCACAATCTTGGCTCACAACAACCTCCACCTCCAAGGTTCAAGTGATTCTTCTGCCTCAGCCTTCCAGCAATTTTTAAAAAGTGGAGTATTTTCAATCTGTGGTTGGTTGAACCCACAGATGTGGAACCCACAGATATGGAGGATCAACAGTACAGCAAAAAGGGAGTTAAAAAAAAAGTTAATAGCCAGGCACAGTAGCTCATGCCTGTAATCCCAACATTATGGGAGGCCAAAGCAGAAGGACTGCTTGAGCCCAGGAGTTCGAAATCAGCCTGGGCAACAAAAGGTGAGACTCTGTCTCTACAAAACAATACAAAATTAGCCAGGTGTGTGGCACATGCCTGTGGTCCCAGCTACATGGGAGGCTGAGGCAGGAGGATCACTTGAGCCCAGGAGGTCGAGGCTTCAGTGAGCCATGTTTGCATCACTGCACTCCAGCTTGGGCAACAGAGCGAGACCCTGTCTCAAAAAAAAAAAAAAAAGAAAAAAGAAAAGAAAGAAATTTACATCAATAGATTATCTGAAACTATGCACAAAGAGACTATATAGGAAGGACAGAACCAAAGTGTGTGAGTGGAAGTAAGTGAAAAGTATGGTAATTACAACGCGAATGCATTTAGTGACCCCAGAAGACCCTAAGTTCTTGTAACAGGCCTCTCCTCAATAATGTCTTTATTAACCAGGTTTTACAACTCAATAAGAAGACTTCACTGAAGACATTTATTAATGCAAGGTAGTAACAGTTCTTTGTACTTGCCATCATTACAAAGAGAATTCTAGATAACCAAAATGATCACAGGATTACTTATAAGACAGAGCAAATAAGCACACTGAGTTTAACAGGTGCCCTCACCTTTTGACTTGAACAACTTACTTTAGGTCACATATTACTGCATATACTCTTCCCAGTTTGTCCTGGCTGTAACCCTGGAAGTTGAATTTATTGTTCCTGTCCAAGTACTCAGGTAAAACTTCTAGCAGAGTTTCAGTAATGACAGAGATAACATTCTGCTCTTCAATAAGATGTCGAGCCTGCAGAATATTTCAAGAATATTTTCTTTAGCATTAACTCACTGTGGTATGGACTTAATTTATTCATTCATTTGGTTAGTCCATAAGTTATTTTAAATAAATATTTGTTATTGAATGTTAAACACAGTCCTTAGTTGCACTGAATAGCAACCACTAAGAAGTTATTTTCTAAAAGAAAAAAATTCCCTACTCCTCGGTAACCAGACAACACCTATTTGGATACCCCAACCCCATTAGACAGGTTATCTAGATAAACGTTTATCATCAGTAATCACACAATGAAGCCAGGTGTAGTGGCTCATGCCTGTAATCCCAGGATTTTGGGAGGCCGAGGCAGGTGGATCACCTGAGGTCAGGAGTTCGAGACCACCCTGGTCAACATGGCAAAACCCCTTCTCCACAAAAAATACAAAAATTAGCTGGGTGTGGTGGCAATGCCTGTAATCTCAGCTATTCAGGAGGCTGAGGCAGGAGAATCGCTTGAACCAGGAGGCAGAGGTTGCGGTGAGCCGAGATTGTGCTAATACACTCCAGCCTGAGTGACAGAGCGAGAATCTGTCTCAAAAAAAAAAAAAAAAAAAAAAAAAAAAAAATCACATGATGAGCAAAGTACAACAAAGATGTATTTCATGACTTCTAGCACACTACGATCTATTTTGAAATCTCCTCCTTACCCCAATCTAAATTCTCCTCCCCATCCTTTTGAAAAAGTAAACCAGGCCGGGCGCGGTGGCTCAAGCCTGTAATCCCAGCACTTTGGGAGGCCGAGACGGGTGGATCACGAGGTCAGGAGATCGAGACCATCCTGGCTAACACGGTGAAACCCCGTCTCTACTAAAAAATACAAAAAACTAGCCGGGCGAAGTGGCGGTTGCCTGTAGTCCCAGCTACTCGGGAGGCTGAGGCAGGAGAATGGCGTGAACCCGAGAGGAGGAGCTTGCAGTGAGCTGAGATCCAGCCACTGCACTCCAGCCTGGGTGACAGAGCGAGACTCCGTCTCAAAAAAAAAAAAGTAAACTAGAAACAATTAACCAAGTTTGGTTAACTATCTAATTCCAAACAAGAAAAGAAGTAGGGCTGGGCGCGGTGGCTCACACCTGTAATCCCAGCACTTTGGGAGGCTAAGGCTGGCAGATCACCTGAGGTCAGGAGTTTGAGGCCAGCCTGGCCAACATGGTGAAACCCCGTCTCTATTAAAAATACAAAAATTAGCCAGGCATGGTGGTGCATGCCCATAATCCCAGCTACTTGGGTGGCTAAGGCATGAGAATCGCTTGAACCCGGGAAGCAGAGGCTGCAGTGAGCCGAGGTCATCCCACTGCACTCCAGCCAGGGCAACCCAGCAAGACTCTGTCTCAAAAACCAAAAAACAAAAAACAAAGAAAAGTAGTAGTATACAAAGGAAGCAGAATCTTCCACTCTACTCCCAGGCCTATGTAGCACCATCTCTCCCAAATGCTTGACAGGCACACTCTCCCGCTTCTTAGTTTTATCTTACTCTATCTGCCTACAAACAATAACTTAAAAATAAAATATTTTTGGTTTGAAAAGGCAGGGTTCGTAAGTTACTCTAGAAAGTAAGAAACCAGTTCTAGGTGTCATCTGCATTGATGAGGACATCTGAACCAAGGCAGCGCCTAGTTAACTAGTCCTTGGGTAGCACTAAAGTATTCACATAGCCCAACTTACTGATTCTAACATTGTTCTAATTTGATTCAACATTAAGTAGAATTCTTACAAAGCAAAACAAGTTTTACTTAGAAAGACTGAAAAGGAATATAATCAATACATACCAGAGTAGGAACAGTAAACATCTGAACTGAAAGTGCAGTTATAGAGATACTTCTGTCATGATCATCACTGATATATTCTTTTTGTAGTTGTTTATAATACTGAAATATATAAGTAGAGAATCAATTATAAATCACTACTAAAGACCTTTAAAAAATCCCAATTTTAATAACTGCTGCAAGTTTCTATCCATAAAATGTCAAGTAAGATAATTCCTATTTATTAAGGCAAGATATTATGATCAACAAAAATATCTTAGAAGGAGAATAACAAACAACAAATCAAGTAAAAATTCACCTACTCAATTTAGCAGAGATAGAAGTGGAAACTATTAAAACATACATACAGGTTAAAACAAAAAAAACCAAAAAACAGAGGACTGCAATGGTATAGTTTATCCTTTCTCCACACAGAATCTGGGGCAACCTTTAGCAGCTTCTACTCTAATGGTATTGGGCAGGGAATATATTCAAAGTATTTAACAACTGATATGACCCAGAAAAACCAACCAATCAGATTGAATCCAGCCTTAAACAGAATGGATGCTGGCTGCAAATAACTTCTTTCCCATACTGGTACATAACAGCTGCAAAACAACTCTGATAAACTGGGAGAACAAAAATGGTAATACATTCAGTCACATAACAGGCATCTATTATGTGCAAGGCACAAAGCTGGATACTTAACCTATTTGAAGTTGGATACTTTACCCTCCAAAATTCCTACAAAGTTTAAGGGGTAACCATGGTGTACAAAAAAAATCATCTAAGTAGGGAGATTAGCTTTTGTATAAGAAAACAAAATTTCATTTCAGATCACACATATGGTCCAATATTCTATATCTAAAGAGTTTTAGAAGAGAACATCTTAAGTTGCCATCACTGATGAAGGATAAGACATACAACAAATGTCTTAGTTACTTGTAAGTCTGCATATAAAATCCAGGGAATGCAGGTATCTTATCCCACAGTGTCATTTGCTTACAACAATCATTATTTCTTTCTCTGCTTCCAATTCCATCTTGGGTCCTATATCTATCTTAAGTCTTACAGAATTGACTGCAACTCAAAATCAGAGGAAATCAACAAGTATTACTGGATACCTTTATATAAGGCAAAATAAAAGATTGAAAGGAGTCCCTGATATGTATAACCTTGCAATCTAATTTGGTTGATAGACAAAAAGACACAGTAAGGTAAGAGATATATGATAGATTAATAAAACATTAAAAAGCTGTAAATTTTAGCCTCACATTTTAGCTTCCAACAATTAAGTAGAACCCTTGGCCACCTAATTTCTGCACCCCACTTTAGCATACACATCTGTTCTTCTTTCCTGCTATCCTTTATCAATTAGTTACTTCTATTCTTATTGTAATTTTACAAACAGGCAAATAAATGACTAGGGAGACTGAATGCATATGTGAATGTGATAATCTCCCTTTGCTCTGGGTCAGTAGGTCATTTTCCACCTATCTCTTCTCTAAGAGCGCTGTTTCTATACAAGCAAATGACACTTGTGAAAATATTTATGTAATGTATGAGAACGAACTTTTTTTTTTTGAGATAGGAGTCTCACTCTGTTGCCCAGACTAGGGTGTGGTGGTGCAATCTTGCCTCACGGCAACCTCCATCTCCAGGGTTCAAGCGATTTTCCTGCCTCAGCCTCCTGAGTAGCTGGGGCTACAGGCACCCGCCACCATGCCCAGCTAATTTCTGTATTTTTAGTAGAGATGGGGTTTCACCATGTTGGCCAGGCTGGTCTCGAGCTCCTGACTTTAAATGATCCACCCACCTCCGCCTCCCAAAGTGCTGGGATTACAGGGGTGAGTCAACCCTCAGGGCCAAGAATGAACTTTTGATAAAGAAATGAATCATAACATTTAATTTTGGATTCATAATTATCTGTTTCTATTAATTCATTTATAAAAATTGTCTATTTGTATTTACTGATATCTGATTTATAAATAATTACCTTCACAAATTCCATAGCAAAGAGTTTTTTGTATTCCATCTCCATAAAAAAACTGCTGAAGATCAATTCATGAAGGATCTTACGGGCACCTATAGATTATTTTGGGGAGGGTGGGGGAATGAGGGGAATCACCAAGGCAAAAACCAAAAACATTCCATCTATTAGAGTGGCAGAATATTATAAAATTATTTCACATGCAAACAGACCTCAAATATAAACAGTATTTATTGTATTAATATTTAATAACTAGAATTTAAAATACACACATATATTGCCTTTTCCCTTTTTTTCTGTACCCCTCCCACCACTTCATCTTACACTTCAATTGATTCTCTCTCAACCTTTTCATTCTTTTTCTATTTCACTCAAAAGTACTCTTACTCTGAACTTTTCCTTCTCCATGCTTTTAGCCTTTCTCTTGACTTTTACACTTTGTTCTTCATTTAGATTTTTACAATGAAAAGAGCTTTTTTTTTGCCACTCAACAATGGCATTACTACCTGAATTTATAGATACATGTATATATGTGTGTGTGTATATATATATATATACACACACACACACACACACACATATATATTCTTTTTGACTGGCTCTCACTAAATGAAAAGACTCTATAATTAAAAGATAACATCCCTGCGTTTTAACACCAAAGAATACATACTGACTGGTTAAACTTGATATTCACATGTAATAGCTTATCAATCAAGATCACAGATTTAATAACTAATTTAATAAACAAAAGATATTACAGCTCCACTTTAAGATCATAATCTTCCTTTGCTTCCTGACAAAAAGCATAAGCAAATGTCTACTTACCTTTATAAAGCTTTGCATCCCAAAGCATTAACCTGCTTATGAGACAGGGATTCTCTGAGTCAGGTTCTTCTCTAAGGCATGCTTGGCAAAAGATCTGCCTAAAGTCACCTACAAACAAAAGAGGTCACACAATTACACAACTTGTATTCTTTTTCTTTTTAAATAGAGATGAATCTCACTCTGTTGCCCAGGTTGGTCTTGAACTCCTGGGCTCAGGTGATCCTCCCGCCTCAGCCTCTCACAGTGCTGGGATTACTGACACAAGCCACTGCACTCAGCCATAATTTTTATTCTTATAATATTTATCCTAAAAATACATTTCCTATAACATGTGAAAAGACTAACATTAATCCTCCCACATTTGATGTAAAGAATAATTCTGTCAACATCAAAGACTCAACAGTCAACAAAAAGGTATTATTTGATACTATGCACTTGAAATAATATCTTAAGATATTATGCATTTGAAATGCAACCCTGAAAATTAATCAAAGTGTATAAACCAAAAAAATAAAAAAGAAAAACTATATTTCATACTCGATGACATTTTAAAATTTGTGACTATAAAAAACACAGTATTTTATCAGAAACAAGAAAAACAGGAGGTATGCTTACTTGAATAGCTCATAATTTTGTTCATCCAGGAACCAAGACGCAAAGCAAATTTCTGATGAGCCATAATCTCTGAGTGTAATACTTCTACATGAAGTGGATGTTGAGAGACATTTTCTGAATGACTCTACAAATGAAGGGAACAAACCAAAAAAAAAGCATTTAAAATTTGCTTTTAGTTAAGGCATTTATACTTTAAAAAAAGAAATCACATAATCCTGCCAGTTCCAAATCTCTGCATGTAGGTGCCCCAAACCACTTCAACAACATCATCGCTCAAATTATTCTACTTGGGCTCTTGTAATGTACATTTGTCTTTAACTTCTCTTTTTCCCCCTAATTCAGAAAGTTACCTTTATATCTTCCTTTGCTTCCTGGCAAGCAGCATAAGCACCCGCTTTAACAGCCCGACGACCCTAATTATAGACAAAAGTGAGAATTAGATAATGAAATGATAACCACAATCAATAAGCAATATGTAGCCCAAAGACTTAATGAGTTCTTAATTACTAATCACGTGTCGACTAAACGTTGTAAGATATTGAAACAATACCTGAACGACAGATGCAAATGTTTAACACCTTTATGAAGCATGAAAACTTTAATATATCTAGGAGAGACATTCTATAATTTAAGATGCTGAGTTTCTTGCCTGGCAAGAATGGTAGTTCTTTAGTTACTGAAGTGTCCTCTCTACTTGTATGAAACAATGACTCAGGCTTTCTAAACTTCTGCTGTGTGTTTAAAATATTTTTCAAGAATGAATTCACAGTTCTTCAACACGTATCCTATAATATACTTGTGGTCCATTAACGAGCTGGAAGTCTAGCTGGACTACTGATTCCACCAGTACTGGAGGCGCTCACGCAAGGTCTATGTAGGATTTCCTTGTAGCGTATTCTTTTACTCACCTGTAAAAATTTATCATTTTCTACGTGTGTCATGTGAAAAAAGTCAGGAAGCACTGTCTTCCTCATTTAACCTTTACAATGACCCTATGAAGAAGGTATACCCCATTTACAGATGATAAAAAGAAAAATAAGACAGAAGTTAATTTGTCCCCAAATCAGAAAGTTAGCAAGTGACAGATTCAGAGATCCATGACAAGCATTTCATCTCCAGAGTGTGCACTTCTAACCATCTTGTAATATTCCCTCTTTAGCTCCTTAGTACATAAGCATAAGAACTATCCAAATATATTTGGACTACTAATTACACCAGTAAGGTTGCCATTACAGAAGAAAAAAATGCACAAAAAGCCAGGCCATAAGAGATTGTTGAAAGAACAGATAAGACAAGAATAGTTATATAAACTTGAGCTCAATCAGCTTATATGTATGTGATGCTGGCAATTAACCTAAAGCAGTGGATCTCAATAAACGGGGGGGAGGAAAACCACCTCATATCCACATTTTTTGGCTGCTATCAAAAAATAACAAGGGAGTTTGCTGACATCGTGGATGGGAGGCAGGACTAGATTGGAGCTCCGACTCAGATGGACGGAGGAGCGCACAGAGGCTCACATCATGAATTTTAGCTTCAGAACGACTGCAAGAACAAACCAGGAATCCACAGGGGACCCACAGACCTTCTGAAGCAGGGGACTGCTCCTGCAGGACCTGGGAGACACCCCAAATACTCAGTCCCACCATCTTTCCAGAGGAAAAGAAGTCATTATATGAAAAAGATACTTGCACACACATTTTTAGCAGTTACAATTCGCAATTGCAAAATCACGGCCCCAACTCAAATGCCCATCAAAGAGTGGATAAACTGTGACATATCAATATATACACATACACATACATATACACACAAACACACATATATGTGTATATATATACACGCACGTATACACACACACACACACACAGGATGGAATACTACTCAGCCATAAAAAAGGAATGAATTAACGGCATTTGCAGCAACCTGGGTGAGACTGGAGACTACTATTCTAAGTGAAGTAAATCAGGAATGGAAAACCAGACATTATATGTTCTCACTGATATGTGGGAGCTAAGCTATGAGGACTCAAAGGCATAAGAATGATACAATGGACTTTGGGTACTTTGAGGGAAGGGTGGGTGGGGGAAGAGGGACAAAAGACTACAAATAGGATGCAGTGTATACTGCTGGGGTGATGGGTGCATCAAAAATCTCACAAATCACCACTAAAGAACTTGCTCATATAACCAAATACCACCTGTACCCCAATAACCTAGGGAAAAAAGTATTGACAAGGATGTGGAGAAGCCCTTGTGCATTGTTGGAGAATACACAAAATGGGGCAGCTGCTACAGAAAACAATATGGTGGTTCCTCAAGAAATTAGAAATAGAATTCCCATATGATCCAGCAATTCCACTTGTGGGCATGTACCCAAAAGAACCGAAAGCAAAGACTTGAATGGACTTTTGTGGATCCATGTTCATAAGAGCATTATTCACAATAGCAGAAGGTGGAAGAAACCCAAGTGTCCACTGACAAGATGAACAGGCAAACAAAATATGGGGTGTGTGTGTGTATATATACTGTATACAGTACAATACTGTACATATATGTGTATACACATATATACATATATATACACACACACCACATATACCATATACATATACATGTCATATAGTTGATAAAATATGGATAAACTTTGAGGACATATATGTTAAGTGAAATAAACCAGTCACAAACAGACAAATACTGCATGATCTCACTTGTATGAGATATCTAAAATAGTCAAGCTCTTAGAAAGTAGAATTGGTGGTTGCCAGGGGATAGAGGGAGGGGAAAAGGGGGAATTGTTCAATGGATATAAAGTTTCAGTTTTGCAAGACAGAAAAGTTCTAGAGATCTGTTGCATGACAAGATAGTTAATACTAGTATATGGTACATCTAGAAAAAGATTAAAATAGCCGGGCGCGGTGGCTCAAGCCTGTAATCCCAGCACTTTGGGAGGCCGAGACGGGCGGATCACGAAGTCAGGAGATCGAGACCATCCTGGCTAACAAGGTGAAACCCCGTCTCTACTAAAAAATACAAAAAATTAGCCGGGCGTGGTGGCGGCGCCTGTGGTCCCAGCTACTCGGGAGGCTGAGGCAGGAGAATGGCAGGAACCCGGGAGGCGGAGCTTGCAGTGAGCTGAGATCCGGCCACTGCAGTCCAGCCTGGGCGACAGAGCGAGACTCCGTCTCAAAAAAAAAAAAAAAAAAAAAAAAAAGATTAAAATGGTAAATTTTATGTTATGTAGATTTTACCACCATTAAAATTTTTATTGATTGACTGGAGATGGGGTCTCACTCTGTTGTTCAGGCTGGAAGGCAGTGGTGTGATCAAAGCTCACTACAGCCTTGAACTCCCAGGCTCAGCCTCCTAAGTAGCTGGGACTGCAGGAATCCAACAAAAATAACCTTTCTTAATGATCAAAAAATACACGGGTGGGAGTAGATCAACTGAAGGGAGGCAGTGTTTTCAAAAGAGACGGGCATTTCTTTCTTATTCTCTTCCCCACACTCCCAATTCTGATTTCCTAGGCTTGGGTTGGCATGTCTACTCAGAAAAAAAAAAAATTCTTTCCAAGTGATTTCTAATAGGTTACCTTTATCCTCAAACTAGAGCTGAAAGCACAGAACTACAAGTGTGTATCTTTAAGGATTTATAAAACAGACTAACTGCAACACAGTTTCTTCTAGCCAAAGAGTACATTTTTCACCTTAATTGGATGTACAACATTATCTCATGTCCTATTTTACTTTTTTTTTTTTTTTTTTTTTTTTTTTGAGACGGAGTCTCGCTGTGCTCCCAGGCTGGAGTGCAGTGGCGTGATCTCGGCTCACTGCAAGCTCCGCCTCCCGGGTTCACGCCATTCTCCTGCCTCAGCCTCCCAAGTAGCTGAGACTACAGGCGCCCGCCACCACGCCCGGCTAGTTTTTTGTATTTTTAGTAGAGACGGGGTTTCACCATGTTAGCCAGGATAGTCTCGATCTCCTGACCTCGTGATCCACCCGCCTCGGCCTCCCAAAGTGCTGGGATTACAGGCTTGAGCCACCGCGCCCGGCCCCTATTTTACTTTTTGAATAATCATTTATTAAAAACCTTTTCTTGCAATCACCATCACCTTATGGAGCCTTGGGATCCCAAAACAAGACAACCTACCAGTAGATAGATTAGCTGTAGCTACAGGCCTTCTCCACTTTGACTGCAGAGGAGAGCAGTAACAGGAAGAAATGCTAGGAGGAGACAGGGCAAACACTGGGAGACACAGATCTTTCCATTCCATATGAAAACCGACAAAGCACAGCCCCACGCTTTCGCAAGTCAATTCTCCTGGGACACCAGTTTATCCTACCGGTATGTATCTTTTCAGAGTCCTAAGATCATGACAGCTCACAGTAATCCTACCACAATAATAGACCTTATTATCTACCAAGATTTTCTCTTATAATCTGCAATATTAACCTTGTACATAAGACGGCAAAAATGTGACCCAGGAGCCAGGTGCAGTGGCTCACACCTGTAATCCCAGCACTTTGGAAGGCCAAGGCGGGCAAATCACCTGAGCCCAGGAGTTCAAGACAAGTGTGGGCAACATAGTGAGACCCTGTCTCTTAAAAAAAAAAAAAATTATTTTTTTAAAAATATGAACTTAAAAAGAGCACCATTACATCTTTAAATTTTTTCTTGAATGCCTGTTTCTTTCTTTTATTAATATTTTTTGAGATGGAATTTTGTTCATTGTTGCCCAGGCTGGAGTGCAATGGAGTGATCTCGGCTCATTGCAACCTCCACCTCCTGGGTTCAAGTGATTCTCCCGCCTCAGTCTCCCCAGTCGCTGGAATTACAGGCATGCACTACCACACCTGGCTAATTTTGTATTTCTAGTAGAGACAGGGTTTCTCCATGTTGGTCAGGCTGGTCAAGAACTCCTGACCTCAGGAGATCCGCCCGCTCAGCCTCCCAAACTGCTGGGATTACAGGTGTGGGCCACCGTGCCCGGCCTTTGAATGACTGTTTCTTTCTTAAGAACAGTAGAGAATAATTCTTTGAAGGCAAATTCTATCTAATTCATCTTGGTATTTCCTCAAAGAGCTTTAATAAATGTTTAGTGAACTCACTTAGAGTTCACTAAAAGTGTGTATCTTTAAGGGTTTGTAAAACAGACTAACTGTTTTATATATTTTAAGAAAATCTTTGATAAACTATTATTTACCCGGGGGAGGAGGTTGAGAGAAGGAAATAGAGTTTGATCAGTATGAGGTTATTATCATAGGACAGCTGAAGAAAACAGAAGAAAACAAACATAACAGTTTTCTAAAACTATTCGATGGGTTGTCATCTGAAAGCAAAAGAAGAGCTTTTCTGGTTTGTTCTATAAGAAATTAGTCGGAAAACACATGGAGACAGATTTTGGCTGAAAACAGGAAAAAAAGTTTTCTAAGAATCAGAGTTGTCCAACAAGCAAAGCAGTCAGAGAAACAAACTTTCTAAGTGCTAAAAGCACAAGTTAGAGGACCAGCGATATTGTGCTCTCAATATAAGGATGGCCAATTTCACTGGTTTTTCACTATTTCCTATCTTACATCTTTTTTTTTTTTTTGAGACAGAATCTCGCTCTGTTGCCCAGGCTGGAGTGCAGTGGTGCAATCTCAGTTCACTGCAACCTCCCCCTCCCAGGTTCAAGCAATTCTCCTGCCTCAGCCTCCTAAGTAGCTGGGATTACAGGCATGTGCCACTACGCCCAGCTAATTTTGTATTTTTAGTAGAGATGGTGTTTCACCATGTTGGCAAGACTTGTCTCCTGACCTCAGGTGATCAGCCTGCCTAAGCCTCCCCAAGTACTGGAATTACAAGCGTGAGCCACCACACCCGGCCCTATCTTACAACTTTACCATCAAACAGGGTCCTACCAGGAGAAAAACAAAAGGCTCCATTTTTCTCCTAAGAAGGATATTTAAAGATTGTCTTTTAAGGTCTTTGTGATTACAGCCAGCTAGTGTTTTCTGAATGAGACAGGGTAAAAATATATATTTAATAATTGTTGTGAAAATCTAACATCCCAAGTAGATTTTACTTTGTACAACTAGTACTGTAGTTGAAAATCATAAGCCTGATTAACCTTTAAAGTTCCTTCTATGACCTATAACTACAGCGTAGCAATAGTGATACAGGTATTGACATCTGACTAAACCTGGTATCATTCTGAAGGACTAAAAAATGTTTGCTATATACCCCATTTCACTGTCTTCTATTATTTTCTGTCTTCTTTTCCTATCTCTATTGTTTTTGCCTTTTCTTTCTTTGCCCACTTTTCTCTTTCTTCCTCTGATTGGTTCTCCTTTCCTATTCTCTTCCTTACCTTTTTTTCTTCAACTTTTAATTTCCAGGGTCCATGTGCAGGGTGTGCAGGTTTGTTACGTAGGTAAACGTGTGCCATGGTTGTCTGCTGCAGAGATCAACCCATCACCTAGGTATTTAGTCCAGGATCCATTAGCAATTCTTCCTGATACTCTCTCCCGCCTCAATCTCCCTGACAGGCCCCAGTGTGTGTTGCTCCCCATCAAGTGGCCATGTGTTCTCATCATTCAGCTCCACTATAAGTGAGAGCATGCATGTTTGGTTTACTTTTCCTGAGTTAGTTTGCTGAGGATAATAGCTTCCAGCTCCATCCACAGCCCTGCAAAAGACATGATCTTGTTCCTTTTTATGGCTGCATTTCTCTAATGATCCATGATGTTGAGCTTTTATTCATGTTTGCTGCCTGCATGTATGTCTTCTTTTGAGAAGTGTCTGTTCATGTCTTTTGCCTACTTTTTGGTGAGGCTGTTGGTTTTTTTCTCGCAAATTTGTTTAAGTTCCTTGTAGACTGGGTAATAAACCTTCATCAGATGGACAGATTGCAAAAATGTTCTCTTATTCTGTAGGTTGTTCACTCTGATGATAGTTTCTTTTGCTGTGCAGAAGCTGTTTGGTTTAATTAGACCCATTTGTCAATTTTTGCTTTTGTTGCAATTGCTTTTGGTGTTTTTGTCATGAAATCTTTGCCCATGCCTATGTCCCGAATGGTACTGCCTAGATTTTTTTCTAGGGTTTATAGCTTGGGGTTTTACATTTAAGTCTTTAATCTATCTTGAGTTAATTTTTGTATAAGGTATAGGGAAGGGGTCCAGTTTCAATTTTCTGCATATGGCTAGCCAGTTATCCTAGCACCATTTATTGAATAGGGAATCCTTTCCCCATTGCTTGTTTTTGTCATGTTTGTCAATAATCAGATGGTTCTAGGTGTGTGGTCTTATTTCTGAGTTCTCTATTCTGTTCCATTGGTCTATGTGTCTGTTTTTGTAGCAGTACCATGTTGTTTTGGTTACTATAGACTAGTAGTATAAAGTAGGGTAGCATGATGTCTCCAGCTTTTTCATTTTTGCTTAGGATTGTATTGGCTATTTAGGCTCTTTTTTGGTTCCATTTGAATTTTTAAGTAGTTTTTTCTAATTCTGTGAAGAACATTAATGGTAGTTTAATGGGAATAACATTGAACTTATAAATTACTTTGGGCAGTATGGTCATTTTCACAATGGTGATTCTTCCCATCTATGAAGATGGAATGTTTTTTCCCATTTGTTCGTGTCCTGTTGAGCAGGGGTTTGTAGTTCCCCTTGAAGAGGTCCTTCACTTCTCTTGTTAGCTGTATTCGTAGGTATTTTATTCTCTCTGTAGCAATTGTGAATGGGAGTTCATTCATGATTTGGCTCTCTGCTTGCCTGCTGTTGGTGTATAGGAATGCTTATTCTCTTCCTTTTCTTTTGCCTGCTAAATCTTCATCTTTCTTGGGTTCTTTAAGGACTGCCTTACCTATCTCTCTTTTTCTCAATCTTCTTAACTGTAAATAAATATAGCTTTCAACCATTCCTCTTAAAACTCACTCATACTCATGTTCTTCACTTCCTTACAATAAACCTAATTTCAGGAATCTATCAGCCAAAGAGTAGAACACACTTTTTAAAATACTTTAGAGTTGTATCAAATTATAAAGAATCTGGAAACACAGTCAATCTGAGACCAGTAATGATTAACATACATTTATCACCTCCACTTGACTATATGTAACTTATGAGGTCATCCAAAACTCAGAAGAAAACACAGTTCACATTTATATGCTGGTCATATCAGTAAATAACTGATCTTTTTAGCCTCTGAGCAAACAGAGACTTATTTATATACAAGAGAAATGTTGGAGAAAACATAGGCTGACCAAAATGTGGTCCTTGCACTGGAAGTATCAAAATCACCTAGGAACTTGTTAGAAATGAAGAACTGCATACCCAATAGCAAACCTACTAGAAATCACCTGGGAACCTGTTAGAAATGAAGAACTGAACTGCATATCCCATAGCAAATAAGAATTTACATTTTGTTTTGTCTCAGTTTTTCTGTAGAGACAGTCTCACTATGTTGGCCAGGCTGGTCTCAAACTCCTGGCCTCAAGCGATCCTCCTACCTCAGCCTCCCAAAGTGCTATAAGTACAGGCATGGGCCACAGCACCTGACCCCTAGAATCTGCATTTTTAATACGATCTATTCATGTGAACATTAAACTTTCAAGAGTGCCATTCTAACCAGAACTCTTTTTTTTTCTTTCTGAGACAGAGTCTCGCTCTGTCGCCCAGGCTGGAGTGCAGCGGCATGATCTCGGCTCACTGCAAGTTCCGCCTTCTGGGTTCACTCCATTCTTCTACCTCAGCCTCCCAAGTAGCTGGGACTATAGGTGCCCGCCACCACGCCGGGCTAATTGTTTGTATTTTTAGTAGAGATGCGGTTTCACCATGTTAGCCAGGATGGCCTCAATCTCCTGACCTCATGATCCGCGTGCCTTGGCCTCCCAAAGTGCTGATTACAGGTGTGAGCCACCGCGCCTGGCCACTAACCAGAATTCTTATGTACTCAGAATGAGTTACCAGTGTGCCAAGATATTGATACTCTTAGTTCTCCAGGTATAAACACAGGTTTATGAAATAGAGATAATAATATCAGTATCAATCTCAAAGAGTTGACTTATGGCTATAGGGCTTAAGTGAGATATTACATATAAAGTATACCATGTTTGACATATGTAAATACTTCGTAAATGTTAGCTATTATTAGCTGTTCACACCCTTTTGTTTTTTTCACTTCATTTGCTCTTTCTTTTTTTTTTTTTTTTTTTTTTTTTGAGGCGGAGTCTCGCTCTGTCGCCCAGGCTGGAGTGCAGTGGCCAGATCTCAGCTCACTGCAAGCTCCGCCTCCTGGGTTTACGCCATTCTCCTGCCTCAGCCTCCCGAGTAGCTGGGACTACAGGCGCCCGCCACCTCGCCCGGCTAGTTTTTTGTATTTTTAGTAGAGACGGGGTTTCACCGTGTTAGCCAGGATGGTCTTGATCTCCTGACCTCGTGATCCGCCCGTCTCGGCCTCCCAAAGTGCTGGGATTACAGGCTTGAGCCACCGCGCCCGGCCATTTGCTCTTTCATTAATGATTTGCGATCACATAAGCTACACATACGAAACACAGAGAAAGTTAACCACCTATTCTAACTCTATATTAAACCATGTGTTTTTAAAAAGTACATTAAAAATGAAAAAATTACATGACTAATGCCATGCTATTTCTTACTCTAGATTATACTGCACCCAAGGGCAAGGACGAGGTTGATATTCCTTTTATATACTCATATTATCTGAAGAACCCATTTTGCTCCAGATGGATGTTAAATAAACTGAGCCATAGAATTAATATTACTCTAAAAATAATTTAAATAAATCATGTTAAGACCTCAGAAATGATCAACTTTTCATAATTCATGCACTTATTCATTCATTCAATAAATAATTATAGGACCAGACTAAAGTTGAGATGACATTCTTACCTACACTTTGCCAAATAAATTCAGTAACTTTCTCTTTTTTTTTTTTTTTTGAGATGGAGTCTCGCTCTGTTGCCCAGGCTGGAGTGCAGTGGCATGATCTTGGCTCACTGCAAGCTCCACCTCCCGGGTTCACGCCATTCTCCTGCCTCAGCCTCCCAAGTAGCTGGGACTATAGGTGTCTGCCACCACGTCCGGCTAAATTTTGTATTTTTAGTAGAGACGGGATTTCACCATGTTAGCCAGGATGGTCTCGATCTCCTGACCTCCTGATCCGCCCGCCTCGGCCTCCCAAAGTGCTGGGATTACAGACGTGAGCCATCACGCCCGCCCAAATTCAGTAACTTTCTAATTATTTAAAATAAAAGACGAAAGTTATAAACAGTTACCTAAAATTATGATACACACACACACAAAACTGAAGCTCTAACCAATTTCCCTAGGATGTAAGGAATAAATGGAGAGGATGGTCAGACCTAACACAATACTGAGCAAGGGCTTCAGTCAACACCTGGCTGCCAGGAAGCTTTTAGAAAACAGAAACGTAATTCAAAAGGAGACCACAAACCTCTTTGTCTATGGCAGTGGTATGCAACTGGGCCTCTGCGAGCTCACAGTCAAGAGCTCTTTGTAGGCTGTATATGACATGGTCATATGAATGGTGTTCATCATTGAAAAGGACACAATAGTATCTTTCATTTTTCTCCCTGTTAGAAAAAAAAAAAAACACACACACATATTTAGATACTAATCAAATAAACAAAGGAAAAGTTAAAAAAAAAAGACAAAATTTATATGTAACAGCTGTGTAGTTTCCTACCTGTAGAAAAGTAACACCATAAAAGTAATATAGAATTTGGGTTTTTTTTGAAACAGGGTCTCACTCCGTCACCCAGGCTGGAGTGCAGTGACGCAACCTTGACTCACTGCAACCGCTCCCTCCCAGGCTCAAGCGATACTCCCACCTCAGCCTCCTAAGTATCTGAGACTGCAGGCACGTGTCACCACGCCCAGCTAACTTTTGTATTTTTTGTAGAGATGCTTCACCACGTTCTCCAGGCTGGTTGCAAACTCCTGAGCTCAAGTAATTCGCCTGCTTCGACCTCCCAAAGTGCCAGGATTACAGGTGTGAGCCACCATGCCCGGCCCAGAATTTGATTTTAAGTGGTATAGTGCCATCACTTTTTAAAACCCTGATAAAGGTATTTCCTTTTCCATGTTTTTCCCCCAATTTTTCATATTACCTTCAAAAGTTTCAGTTTAGTGACTGTATGTTTTGGGGTTTTTTTGTTTTTTTGCGATGGAATCTCACTTTGTCACCCAGACTGGAGTACAGTGGCGTGATCTCAGCTCACCGCAATCTCCATCTCCTGGGTTTAAGTGATTCTCCTGTCTCAGCCTCCGGAGTAGCTGGGATTACAGGCGCCCACCACCACACCTGGCTAATTTTCGCATTTTTAGTAGAAACAAAGTTTTACCATGTTGGCCAAGCTGGTCTTGAACTCCTGACCTCAGGTGATCCGCCTGTCTCGGCCTGACTGTACATTTTTAATACTACCCTTAACTCTTGCTTATCTCCTATTCTGACAAAAGGAGACAGGCCTCAGGCTCAGAACCTTGAAGCAAGTAATCAAAAACAAACTTTATTGAATTTTTTTCTTTTTTTACCTTCTATTTAAGTGATACTGGTATTAATGTACATTTAAGTTAGAGTTTTAAAAAGTATACAGTATACTTAAGCACCAGCACTGCCATTTTGGCAACAGGACCTTAGACAGGCCACCTAATCTTTTAATCTTGCTGAGATGACAGTGCTTTTTCATCTCCAAATGGAACACAATATCTACATTTAAGAGTGTTATGAGGATTTCACAAGATAGTAAAAACAGCTGACATGGGCTACATATATGTTCAGGTTTTGTTTTGTTTTGTTTTGTTTTTTGAGACTGAGTCTCGCTCTGTCGCCCAGGCTGGAGTGCAGTGGCGCCATCTCAGTTCACTGCAAGCTCTGCCTCCTGGGTTCATGCCATTCTCCTGCCTCAGCCTCCCAAGCAGCTGGGACCACAGGCGCCCGCCACCATGCCCAGCTAATTTTTATATTTTTAGTAGAGACAGGGTTTCACCATGCTAGCCAGGATGGTCTCGATCTCCTGACCTCATGATCCGCCCACCTCAGCCTCCCAAAGTGCTGGGATTACAGGCGTGAGCCACTGTGCCTGGCCTATGTTCCCAGTTTTAAACAATATATAACATACTTTTACAATACACTCAATTGATTCTCAAAACTCTGAGGGGCATATTTTCTCAGCCCTCGTTCATTTTAGAGAACAGAGACCTAAAGGGGTTAAAAGTCATGTGTGTCATGGTCACAATTCCAATAGGCAGTGAGAGGGCCTAGAACTCAGATGCGTGAACCCAAACTCAGATGCGTGAACCCAAGGACCCGTGCTACTCACATATACAATGACACTCAAGAAATCCTCCTTTTTTTGACGGGCAGATGGCTCATATTATGTTTATCAACATAAAGTGACTTATAAGGTTTAACTGACATTAACACCTGTTGGAAATTAACATATTTGTGGATACAGTTTGTCATAACATTTATTTCCACAACTGGTTTTTGGCCTAATAAGTCAAAATAGTACATTTAATAGTATATTTAATCTCTCTATTAATTAGAATTCTTACTTCTTTCTCCCTTTAAAACAAAATAAACAAAAATAGTAAACTCAAAGAATGACTATTTAGATTTGTGCTGCAATTATGTGAAAATCCTATTACACAGGTAGAAAAACTCTCACACAGCTGAAAGTTATCTTCATATCAGATCCAGAATTCCTTTATTGCATTTGTAAGTTAAGAGCAAATATTACTGTCACTGGAACACTTATGGCTACCAGAAACTGCCGAGTTTTAGCTTAAAAAAAAAAAAAAAAGTTACATCCCTATAATTTCAATAATTCTAGATACCAAAGCACAGGGGAAAGGGCCATTTCCTCATTCCTATCAAACTTTTCTTGATCAGGACAAGAGCTAAAAACCTGGGCTACAGGGAGATACACTGTTTCAAAGTCCCTTTGTTCACAAACCTCCTGAGGAAACTGGACATTAGTCCAGGCCAGGATCAAACTGGGCAATTTATTTACCTAGTGCGATGAGAGGCTGCTAGGTCCTTATAAACCATTTAGAACAAGACCCCAAAAATGTTGATATTTTCTTCCTAGAAATTCAAAGCTCCTGATAGACTATTCTTTTGGCTTAGCTTCTGGATGGTGCCTAGCAAAGTATATCATACAAACGGACATTCTGAAATATTCCCAAGAGATAAGTCACTAAGAATTTTTCTAACAATAATTAGGCAGTAAATAACAAAAACAATTATCAAACACACATTTTACAATATAAATAACCATCACTAAAACCCGTTTCGTTTGACAGTTTGCCCCACCTTATCTGGAGTTCAGGAGGCAGTTCTTTTTCCTCTTCCCATATAGTCATTTCTACAACGTATTTTATCACTGAAGGGAATATTTTCCTGGCTTGGGCAATTACCTCTTCATTCAACGGGCAGCGTGAATTCTATAAAAAAGCACAGAAAAACATACTGGTCAAGATTGCATACAAATAAATGGATAAGGAAGGTAATGTTAAGTTAAAATAATCACTTTGCTGAATTCATTACAACATCTTCCAGGAATGAATTCAGGCTGAGCTCAACAGGGTTGCTATATATTTAGATCAGGTTAGCTTAACCCCTTGTGGCCGAGTTGGTGTTACTGATGACAAAAAGGAGGCAGAACCATGGAGTCTCCCCATTAGTGAAATACTCTCTTACAAATGTTCCTACCTGCCTTTCTGAGTAGCTAATTATGATGATATCACATAACAATTGTTTATCCCTTATAGCTTACCAAGACTTTTCTCACAACTTGTTTCCCCAGATCCTCCTGGCTACTCTCTAAGGCAGAACAGGTATTAATGACATCGAAAAGAAATGGAACCCAGCCAGTCACAGAGGGACAAATACCGTATGATTCTGCTCATATGAAGTATCTAAAGTAGTCATAATTATAGAAGCAGAAGATAGAAAGGTGGTTGCCAAGGGCTGGGGGTAGGCAGAAGGTTGTTTAGTGGGTATAGAGTTTCAGTGTCACAAGATGAAAAAGTTCTTAAGATCTGTTACACTACAAAGTGAATATACTTAACACTACTGAACTCTATATCTACACTACTGAACTATACTCTTAAAAACAGTTAAGATGATAAATTTAATGTCATGTGCTTAACCATAAAAAAAAAAAGATAAGGAACTCATCTAAGATCACAGAGCTTATAAAGAGCAGAAACATGACTAAAATCTGGGTCTTTTGACTCCCACAAAAAAGCAATGTTCTTTTCATTACAGAACATTAATAAAAAGCTTGTTCAAGTCAATCAGTTATAAAATCCACTTGAATGCTCCATATCATAAGCCATTAGGGAATGCAAACCCAAATCACAATGAGATACCACTTCACGGCTACCTAGGTGGCTACAACAAAAAATGCACAAAACAGTAAGTATTGGCCAGGATGTAAAAAATAATGTAAAAAGATCAGCAAGATTGCAAGATTTTGTAACAAGATAATGCTACAAAAATTACTTGTATTTCCCTCCCACCTCAGCCTCCTGAGTAACTAAGACTACAGGCATGTGCTACCACACCTAGCTAATTTTTAAATTTTTGTAGAGATGGAGTCTCCTGGCCTCAAGTGATCCACCCACTTCAGCCTCCCAAAGTGCTGGGATTATAGGAGTGAGCCACTGCACCCAGCCACCATAATAAGCTTTTTATATGATATAAAATGAAGTACATAGTTTTAACATCTAAAAATCAATCAATGTAATACACCATACAAATAGAATAAAAAATAACTCTTTATGGATTCTTTAGGATTTTTCATATACAAAATCACTGTTGCCCAGGTTGGTCTCTAACTCCTGGCCTCAAACAAGCCTCCTGCCTGGGTCTCCCAAAGTGCTGGGATTATAGGCGTGAGCCACCAGTTGTGTGTATTTTATGGCCGAAGATGTGTATATTTTATGGTTGTAATTGATAAAATAGCCTAGTGTCTACAAAATCATGTCCTCTGCAAACGGAGCTAGTTTTACTTCTCCCTTTCCAATGTGGATGCCTTTTAACTACTTTTCTTCCCTAAATTCCTTGGTAGAACCTCCAATACAATATTGAACAGATACAGCAAAAGCAGACATCCTTGTCTTGTTTCTGACTTCAAGGGGAAAACATCCACTGTTTCAGCATTAACTATGATATTAACTGTGAGTTTTTCACATATGTCCTTTATCAGAACAACTATGAAAAAGGTTGAGGAAGTTCCCTTCTATTCTCAGTTTGCTGAAATATTTTTATCACGAAAGGCTATTGGATTTTGTCAAATGTTTTTGCTACATCTACTGAGACGATAATGTGGTTTTTATTCTATTTATATGGTGTATTACATTGATTGGTTTTCAAATGTTAAAACTATATACTTCATTGTATATCATATGAAAAGCTTATTATGCTGGCTGGGCGTGGAGGCTCACACCTGTAATCCCAGCACTTTGGGAGGCTGAGGCAGGTGAATCATTTGAATCCATGAGTTTGAATCGGCCTAGCCAACATTACGAAACCCCATCTCTACTAAAAATATAAAATTAGCTGCATGTGGTGGTGCATGCCTGTAATCCCAGCTACTTAGGAAGGTGAGACATGAGAATTGCTTGAACCCAGGAGGTGGAGGTTACAATGAGCTGAGATCACGCCACTACACTCCAGCCTGGGCGACTATGTCTCAAAAAAAGAAAAAAAAAAAAAAAAGGTTATTATGCCATATCACTTCCTTATTAATGATGATGTTAATATTAATGACTGATTTCAGGTGATGACAGTACGACAACTCCGTTGTAAAATTTGTTTTTTCCCCTTATGACTAGCGAATAATCAATAATTTAGAAATAAGTAAATATTGTTCCTCATCAACCTAAGTCTTAAGAATGTTAGCATCCTTGTCTGAATCAAATATTTCCTTATGGTTGACAAAATGTTGATTTTTCTAGTTCTATCATTCCTTCTCTATTAGCTAGCATTTCTCCAGAAAGAAAAGCTTTTCCTAATGAACTAGAGATACTTGGTTACCATGAAATACAATTCTTATTGAAAAGACAGGATAAATGCTTGCTTCACTCTCTTTACCAATTTTAATAGTAAGAAATTGACAGTACAGCTACTTCTCATTGTGACAAACAGGTTTTACTTCATCTAGCTCTCATTTAGGTTTCATTAGGAACTCATAGATTTTTATATAGTCAATGTGATTCAATCAATTATATTGGTTATTTATTGTTTTTTCTTTTGATGCTTCAATTATCCAAGTAAGGTCAATGTGAACCTTTTCAAGCTGGGTCCTACGTTCTTTTGCATGAGCTTATACTTTCCCTGACCCAGACCTGGAACCAGGTATTTCTGACAACAAGTGTCATTGCTTTAAGAGCAGAATGGTACTTAAAAGATCAACATACGTGCCCTACAGGTGTTTGCTGTTTTAGGGATATCCACAACAGTTTAAAGAGCACAAAAATGATATTCCTTGAAGTTGTGAAATAATTCATCTGTAAAACTTTTGAACATGGCATTCTGGGGCAAGTACTTTTTTGTGACAATTTTCTGAACTTCTTCAATGTAACTGACCAAGTTTTCTCTCTGCTTTTGAATAAAAATACTGTACTCTATACTATCTGATAAGATAATCCATTTTCAAGTGTAATTGCACAAAATCATTAAAAGAGTATTTTATAATCCTTGTGATTCCTTCTGTATCTGTGATTCTATGGTTATTTCCCTATTCTCATTTCTAATTGTCTATATCTGGGCTTGCTCAAACTTTTTATTTCCTTGACTGGGATGTATCTATTTAATCTAATTGACATGTTCTTTAAGAAAAGCAATTACTGTATATATCAGCTCTACTAATTCACTATATGCTACTCTTATCTATTAATTACTTCCTTTTGTTTATTTAGGCTTATATGCTGTGTACTATTTTTATTTTTGAGATACAGTCTCACTCTGTCACCCAGGATGGAGTGCAGTGGCATGATCTTGGCTCACTGCAACCTCCACCTCCCAGGTTCAAGTGATTCTTGTGCCTCAGACCCCCGAGTAGCTGGGATTACAGGCATGTGCCACCACACCTGGCTAATTTTTGTATTTTTAGTAGAGATAGCATTTCACCATGTTGGCCAGGCTGGTCTCGAACTCCTGACCTCAGGTGATCCACCCGCCTCAGCCTCCCAAAGTGCTGGGATTACAGGCGTGAGCCACAGCACCCGACTTGTGCACTCTTATGTATCAAGTTGATTGCTTAACAAAACATTTTCCGATTTCATCTTTTCATTGTAAATTCATTCTCTCTAATTTAGAGACATTATCAAATCCTTAACTTCTCTGGAGCTAGAAAAAAAAATCTCCTTACAGCTAAATATGAGAATAAAAATATCAGGGTTCTAACCGGAATCTATACACGTAACATTTATTCTTATCTAACTTCAGCAAACTTAAAATAGTTAACAATTTTTAACACAATAGCATTCTTACCTCTTTTATAGTACCTGCTCTTCCAGGTTCATGATTTACACAAAAAGGGCCAGTTTTCCATGCCTCTGTGTCTCCACAGTCACAGAACCCTCCTCCAGTAGAAGTATGCATCTGATAAAGCAAAAATGAGTTTGTCTTGATTTCAAACATTTTACTAAGCATGAAGAATGATAAAGATGACTCAAATAATAAATGCTCACCAATACTCCAACCTGAACTGAGTTCAATGTAATACTAACTGGATGTAACAAAAACCATTTTTGATTAGTTACCTAAAATACAAACCAACAAACCAAAAACTTCCAAATCCTGAATACTTCATCACAACAAAAATGAACTGCCAAAATGGATATGCTTTTGAAACATAACTCTAATTTTTAAATCATAGTTGTTTAAATTTTGACTAATGGAGAAGAATAGATTGCGAAGTGTACAAAAATAATCTATACAACACCTAGAATTTTTGAGTGATAAGATTTTTCTTTTTGAGATGGAGTTTCACTCTTGTTGTCCAGGCTGGAGTGCAATGGTGTGATCTTGGCTCACCGCAACCTCTGCCTCCCGGGTTCAAGCAATTCTCCTGCCTCAGCCTCCCAAGTGGCTGGGACTACAGGCATGCGTCACCACGACTGGTTAATTTTGTCTTTTTAGTAGAGATGGGGTTTCTCTATGTTGGTCAGGCTGATCTCGAACTCCCGACCTCAGGTGATCCGCCCGCCTCGGCCTCCCAAAGTGCTGGGATTACAGGCTTCAGCCACCACGCCCAGCTTGATAAGATTTTTTTAAATTAAACAAACTTAAAAAAAACTCATTATGATGATACTTACATAGTACTTAAGAAATGTATAAAGTATTTTATTTTACACTAATGTCCCATAGCAACTAAAATGTATTTATAAACTTTATTCTTTCAGTGTTGCTGAAAAAAAATTATCTAAAGTGTACTACCTCAGGCAGAGGATGATGGCAACAACTTTATTTTGAATCCTCCCCCAAACTTCCTCCAAAACATAAAGAGAATAAAGAGAACACTAAAACCACACATTATCCATACTTTTAGCATTTACTAGGAGACAAAAAATATATATATACCACACCGTTCGTATGACATACTCCAAAAGAGTTCCCATTGCCTATCCCTTCAAGCCTGTGGGTGCAGACAGCAAGAGAGAGGAGCTTTAAAGACTCCATAAAGAAGTGCAGAGGTACAGAGGACTTAGAAGAAACTCTGAAACACAGAAAAAAATCACCCCCAAAAGAGAAAGCCCAATGCTAAGGGATGAAACCTAAACACGAGTTGGGACTTGATTGACCAGGAAAGTGAGCAGGACCAGAGGTGGCAACCTCAGAGAAGCAGTACTTTTGGAAGAAAATCAAATACATTTTTACAAAGTGGAAACCCCTAAAGACATGGCAATGAAGGAAAAAGGGATATAAGAGTAAATTTTATAGAAATGAGAGAGAAACAAGACATGCCAAACCCATCCCTTCACATCGCCACCACCAATATCATCAACAAAAAAAGAAATTGCACAGAAAACGGAAGAACTGACAGAGGAGAGCACTTGTGACCCTTGAGCATGAAATGAGAAAGAATAGGAAAAAGCAGCCCATATTCACATAAACATGTAAAAATTAAAAGAGGAAGGGGCAAAAAATTCAAATAAGAGCCAAAAGCCAAACACAAAGCTAAAGAAAACTATAACACAATGCTCCAAACTCAATTACATAGAGTCAAACAAGCATTTGGTGATTATGACTTGAATCAGATTAAAACACCTTTTATCAGAAACAGAAAAACTGGCCAGGCACAGTGGCTCATGCCTGTAATCCCAGTGCTTTTCGGAAGCTGAAGTGGGAGGATCACTAGAGGCCAAGAGTTTGAGATCAGCCTGAGCAATACAGCAAGATCCCATTTCTACAAAAAAATTAAAAATTAGCCAGGTGTGGTGGCATGCACCTGTAGTAAATAATACAAAAACTAAGAACAGAAATAGACAAAGAAGTAGGAATGAGACTTAACTGAACTCAGAAAAAAAAAAAAATACAAGAAAATGAGAAAATCATACCCATATTTTGGACACATTACAAAGTGCCCAAAATATAGGCTCAAATGAAAAGTTAATGAATAACATTGAAGCAAAGCAGGAATACAAGAGAATGAAAATGAGATGAAGTAAAAAGTAGGATCAGAGAAAAAGTCATTGAAATGGGGGACAGACATAAGAAAGCCACCATAACTGGAGTCACTGAAGAAAAAAATCAAAACAATGGAACACCGCTAACATTTAAAACTATAGACCAGGCACAGCGGTTCATGCCTGTAATCCTAACACCTTGGGAGGCCAAGGCAGGAGGACTGTTTTAGCCCAGAAGTTTGAGACCAACCTGGGCAACACAGGTTCTTTAACCTCGTCTCAGTTAAAAAAAAAATCAAATTAAATTAAAATTTAAAAATAAATTAAAAATAAGACTATAAACTAAGAAAAACTTTCTAGAAATAAAGAACACCTGAATCTGTACACTAAAAGGGCCCATGAATTCTTGAGTGACTGATCAACTCCAAAATACATCCTAGCAAAACTATTTGACTTTAAAGATAAAAGTCCTGAGGGCGGCCAGGCAAGGTGGCTCACGCCTGTAATCCCAGCACTTTGGGAGGCCAAGGCAGGCGGATCACGAGGTCAGGATATCAAGACCATCCTGGTTAACACGGTGAAACCCCGTCTCTACTAAAAATACAAAAAATTAGCCGGGCATGGTGATGGGCGCCTGTAGTCCCAGCTACTCAGGAGGCTGAGGCAGGAGAATGGAATGAACCCTGGAGGTGGAGCTTGCAGTGAGCCGAGATCACGCCACTGTACTCTAGCCTGGGCAACAGAGGGAGACTCCGTACAAAAAAATAAATAAATACAGTCCTGAGGACATTCAGGCAAAAGATGAGATACGATGACAAGAAAATCTGACTGGCATTAGACTTCTCAGTAACAACATATGAAACAAAACAATAGCTGAGTAGTACTTTGAAGTAAAGAAAATGCAAACTAAGGATATTATTTCCAGCCAAGCTATAAAGGTCTGATCTTGAACGCATCAGGACTCAGGGAACACTACACATGTGCCCTTCTTGAGGCGTCTATTTGAGCAAGAATCAGCAAACTTTCTGTATAAAGGACCAAACAATAAGCACTTTAGGTTTTGCAGGCCACATAGTCTCTGTCAAATTACTCAACGCTACTGCTGTATTGCAGAAGCAGCCACAGATAATACAAAAATGAATAAGCATGGCTTTGCTGCAATAAAACTTTATTTACAGGCACTGAAATTTTAATTTCATATAATTTTAATGCATCATGAAACATTTTTTAAAACTAACCATCTAAAAATACAAAAACATTCTCAGCTGTTTGAGGCCATACAAAAATAGTGAGCCAGATCTGACCCACAGGCTGTGGTTGATCATTCCCTTCCACCATCATCCCCCAGCCACTAGCAACCACTGATCTTTTTATTGCCTCCACAGTTTTGTCTTTTCCAAAATGTCATACAGTTGGAATCATACAGTAAGTAGCCTTTTCAGAATTGTTGCTTTCATTTATCAATATGTACTTAAGATCCCACCATGTGTTTTCATGAGTTGATAGCTCCTTTCTTTATAGCACTAAGCAATATTCCATTGTATGTATGTACCACAGTTTCTCCATTCACCTATTGAAGGACATCTTGGTTGCTTCCAAATTTTAGGAAATATGAAGAAAGCTGCTATAAAACATTCACTGGCCGGGCACGGTGGCTCACACCTGTAATCCCAGCAATTTGGGAGGCCGAGACGGGTGGATCACTTGAGGTCAAGAGTTTGAGACCAGCCTAACATGGTGAAACCTCATCTCTACTAAAAATGCAATCATTAGCTGGGCATGGTGGTACACATCTGTAATCCCAGCTACCTGGGAGGCTGAGGAGGGAGAATTGCATGAACCCAGGAGGCAGAGGTTGCAGTGAGCCAAGATCGCACCACTGCACACCAGCATGGGTGACACAGCCAGACTCCATCTCAAAAAAAAAAAAAATTTGTGTGCAGTTTTTTTGTATGGACATAAGTTTTCAATTCATTTGTGTAAATACCAAGGAGTGTTGTTGTTGGATCATATGATAAAAGTATGTTTACTTCTGTAAAAAATTGTTGAATTATCTTCTGAAGTAGTTATACCATATTGCATTTCCACCAGTTATAAGAGTTCCTGGCCAGGCACAGTGGCTCACACCTGTAATACCAGCACTTTGGGAGGCCGAGGCGGGTGGATCACGAAGTCAGGAGTTCAAGACCAGCTAACCAACACAGGCAAACCCCGTGTCTACTAAAAATACAAAAATTAGCCAGGAGTGGTGACACGCACCTGTAATCCTAGCTACTCAGGAGGCTAAGGCAGGAGAATCACTTGAACCCGGGAGGCGGAGGTTGCAGTGAGCCGAGATAGCAACACTGCACTCCAGCCCGGGCAATAAGAGCAAAACTCCATCTCAAAAAAACCAAAGAGTTCCTGTTGTTCCACATTCTCACCAGCATTTGGTGCTGTCAGTGCTTTGGATTTTCACTATTCTAATAGGTGCATAGTAACATCTCATTGCTTTAATTTGCAATTCCCTAATGACAAATGATGTTAAGCATCTTTTAGTGTGTTTACTGACTATTTGTATATATTCTTGATGAAGTGTCTATTCAGATATTTTGTCCATTTTTTAAAGGGATGGTTTTCTTACTCTTGAATTTTAAGAGTTCTTTGTATATTTTTAACACTGGCCTTTTTTAAAGATGTATGTTTGGCAAAGATTTTTTGCTCAATCTATCTCTTGCCTTTTTATTCTCTTAAAGATCTACATTTTTTAATCCAGTAATTCTACTTCTGAGAACCTATCCTAAGGAAATAATCCTACATATAGAAAAATTATTTACACATAAAGGTATTTATTGTAACACAATTTATCATTTAAAAAAAACTGAAACCCAAATAAATACCCCAATAATAGGTAAATTATAAAAATAAAATATGGTTAATATTATATACACAATATGTTCTTTAAAAAAAAGCACAATGTATAATTTCATATATTTTGCTTTTTACATTTAAAAGTATAACAAAAGTTTTTTATTTTTATAACTCCACAAACTTCATTTGAAAAGTACATTTTTTTCTGATTAAAATAGATGCAGAAATACACTCTTTTATGGCTCATTTTTCTCATTTAACAACATGAAAAAAACATTTCTATTAAAAACAATCTTTAACAGTAAGTGTATGTTTGTATGTATGTATGTATTTTTGAGAAAGAATAGAGAGGTTTACTACAAGTTGTTTTTTAGCGGCAAACTACCGAAAGGCTAGAGATCACAAAGAAGGGTCATATTACACACTGTAGAGCGAAGAGCTCAAAATTTTATTGGTTTTCTTGTTCTCAAAAGTTGTTTTGGACTATTCTGCCACTAAAGGTTTATCTTGGTCCCTTCATCAAATAATATCTGATCTTGAGTCTCCCTAAAGTTACACTTTTTTTCTTTTCTGTAAAGCAACACACATCCCTTATCTCTTTCAATCTTTTCTTTAAAATGGCTATGTTCACGTATCAGAGCTGTTACAGCAGGAATGTGACTACTACTCAAGAATTTGGACTAGATGGTCATCAGATTCCTACTTATTCAGAGATTTTATGGTTATATTTTCATACCTTGTAACGATGATTTTTATGAACACTATTCTGGAAGCAGTCCATACAGAGTACACATGTTGGATCAATTGCACAATCCCTGAAAAAGATCAGAAATTAGATTCCAAAATTTAGATGACTCCCACTGATGCTCAAGGTATGACTATAATATAATGTGAACAAGTTTCCTGTATGGTACACAAACTGAATATGAAAATGCCTCAAAAACTGAATTGTGAAAATGTTTTGAACAAAGATAATATTGCTAGCATAACTTTAGTCTCATTTTAGCCACATTTAAGTGTGTAGGTCTGGATGTTTGGTTTTCTTTCTGAAATCATTCTCATAACTTTGGGCCTTGACCTGGTTTCAAACTGTTAGATTACAATTCAAAAATAGTGTTGTAAAAAATAATCCACTTTTTCCATTAACTACCATCATCTCATCCTATTACATAAATAAATATATTTTACAAAAGCTGATTGCTCATTGTTAAATGAGGCTTGGATAAAGACAAAGTTCATGAGAATGCAAGCAACATAAGGGCTGGGATTTTTATTCATTGTACCTTGAAGTGTCCCAAACACCTGCAATGGTGCCTGGCATACAGTGGGTACTTAATATTTATTGAACAAATGAAAGAAATCCAATACCTCTTTATCTCTCCCTCAATAACAATTTCTTAAATGTATTGTTTTATTCAACATTTTGGAGGAGACATTAAGAACAATATAAATTAGTGCAAAGTGCAGGATTAATTTTTTTTTTCTTTTGAGACAGTCTCACTCCATCACCCAGGATGGAATGCAGTGGAGTGCAGTGGCACAATCACAGCTCACTGAAACCTCAGCGATTCTCAAACCTCAGCCTCCTGAGTAGCTGGGATTACAGGCATGCACCACCACGCCCAGCTAATTATTTGTATTTTTAGTAGAGATGGGGTTTCACCATGTTCGCCAGGCTGGTCTCAAACTCCTGACCTCAAGTGATCTGACCACCTCGGCCTCCCAAAGTGCTGGGATTACAGGCGTGAGCCACTGTACTTGGCCAGGATTAATTTTTTAAATATCTTATTTAGAAGAATTGAAGAGATAAAATTGGGAAATTTTTAAAAGATTTTAAAAGGCTGGCCAGGCTTGGTGGCTCACACCTGTAATCCCAGCACTTTGGGAGGCCAAGGTGGGTGGATCACCGAGGTTGGGAGTTCGCGACCAGCCTGACCCACATGGAGAAACCCTGTCTCTACTAAAAATACAAAAAATCAGCCAGGCATGGTAGTGCATGCCTGTAAGCCCAGCTACTCGGGAGGCTGAGGCAGGAAAATTGCTTGAACCTGGGAGGCGGAGGTTGCGGGTGAGCTGAGACAGCTCCATTACACTCTAGCCTGGGCAACAAGAGCGAAACTCTGTCTGAAAAATAACAACAACAGCAACAACTTAAAAGGCTAACAGGAAATACAGGTTGTCTAATAATATTCTGTATAACATATATGATTTATAGGCCTATTTAGAGTAGGATTTTCAACCTTAATACCACTGACATTTTGGGCCAGATAATTATTTGTTGGGGATGAACCAGACTGTCCTGTGCATCAGGATATTTAGCAGGAATCTTGGCCTCTACACACTAGTTGCCATTACCCTCATCCCCAGTTGTAACAATTAAAAATTTATCTCCATGAAACTTTTGGAGAAATGAGGTCTACAAATGTCTAGTATGCTTTAGTTGAAACTGACTGGGCTTTAGCTAAAAATATATAATAAGATAAATGAACCTTACTATGCTATATAGCAACATGGTACACAAAATGCAAAGACTATTTTTGTTTGTTTGTTTTTGAGATGAAGTCTTGCTCTGTTGCCCAGGCTGGAGTGCAGTGGCACAATCTTGGCTCACCGTAATCTCCATCTCCCGGGTTCAAGCAACTCTCTGCCTCAGCCTCCCAAGTAGCTGCGATCACAGGCACCCACCACCATGCCCGGCTAATTTTTGTATTTTTAGTAGAGACGAGGTTTCATTATCTTGGCCAGGCTGGTCTTGAACTCCTGACTGTGTGATCCACCTGCCTCAGCCTCCCAAAGTGCTGGGATTACAGGCATGGGCCACAGCACCTGCCCCAGGCTATTTTTTTTCCTGAGAAAAGAACAGGATAAAGAAAGATAATATGTTCTAAACAACCATTAACTGTACATAAACCAGTCAGGCCTAGAATTATATGGAAGTAAAAACAATTCTCTGTATTTATAAAGTCTAAAACTTTACAATCCTAACCTACACTAGCTCTAACAAAGGAGGAAAACTAAATTTCAATTTTCTTTTTTTTTTTTTTTTTTTTTTTTGAGACGGAGTCTCGCGCTGTGTCACCCAGGCTGGAGTGCAGTGGCCGGATCTCAGCTCACTGCAAGCTCCGCCTCCCAGGTTCACGCCATTCTCCTGCCTCAGCCTCCGAGTAGCTGGGACTACAGGCGCCCGCCACCACGCCCGGCTAGTTTTTTGTATTTTTAGTAGAGACGGGGTTTCACCATGTTAGCCAGGATGGTCTCGATCTCCTGACCTCGTGATCCACCCGCCTCGGCCTCCCAAAGTGCTGGGATTACAGGCTTGAGCCACCGCGCCCGGCCAAATTTCAATTTTCAGGCAGAGGTAGGGAGTAAAAATATTCTCTGTGCTGCCACAAAGTTTAAGGCACTGCTCTCACAAAGAATAAAAAGCCTAAAGTTGCTTTCAGTTTCCCTACCACTGTCCTCTTCTAGTCAACTAAATTACAACTGTTTCTACAGGTTCAAAATCCCTTATGCCAGACTCTGAAATCCAAATAGCTCCAAAACTGAAAGGTTTTGGGATTTTTGTAGGTTTGGCAACAAATCTCACATGGTGGCAAAACATGACTTTAAATGACATGAGAGGCCGGGCGCGGTGGCTCAAGCCTGTAATCCCAGCACTTTGGGAGGCCGAGACGGGCGGATCACAAGGTCAGGAGATCGAGACCATCCTGGCGAACATGGTGAAACCCCGTCTCTACTAAAAAATACAAAAAACTAGCCGGGCGAGTGGCGGGCGCCTGTAGTCCCAGCTACTCGGGAGGCTGAGGCAGGAGAATGGCGTAAACCCGGGAGGCGGAGCTTGCAGTGAGCTGAGATCCGGCCACTGCACTCCAGCCTGGGTGACAGAGCGAGACTCCGTCTCAAAAAAAAAAAAAAAAAAAAAAAAAAAAAAAAAAAAAAAATAAATGACATGAGACTACAGGCATGATTTATACTACTTGTTGTGAATATTCACAGATTTCTTAAAGAAAGATTGTGTTTGATTACAGTGTCCCACCCTGACTCTGCTGAGGAAGTATTCAGAATTCTGAAATGGCCCAAAGAGTTTCAGGTAAGAATGTGCTGGATACATTATGAATAAGGCAAAAATCTATCACTGACATTCTGTTGGAGAACAGGAAGAAACAGTGAGAACTATTTAACTGAAGTCATATATATTCAGAAACAAGCTGTACTAGCAAAAACCATACTATAACAGTATAATAAAAGAAAGTTAATTAAATAAGATTAAATGTATTATAAATAGTAATAAACCAAGAAAAGTACATCATGAAATAGATACAAAATACCAAGACTGTAATAATTGGCCAGGCACAGTGGCTCATGCCTGTAATCCCAGCACTTTGTGAGGCTGAGACATGTGGATCACTTGACGCCACGAGTTTGAGACCAGCCTGGCCAACATGGTGAAACCTTGCCTCTACTAAAAATACAAAAATTAGCCAGGCATGGTGGCGGGCACCTGTAATCCTAACCAGGTGTGGTGGTGGGCGCCCATAATCCCAGCTACTTGGGAGGCTGAGGCAGGAGAATTGCTTGAACCTGGGAGGCAGAGGTTGCAGTGACCCGAGATGGCACCACTGCACTCCAGCCTGGGCAACAGAGCAAGACTCTGTTTCAAAAAAAAAAGGATTTTAATAATTATAATCAATCCTGTAAATTTCTAATTCTTACCTACAAGAATAGGTTGTCTCTCCACTTTTGAAAACCTTCCCACAAAGCTGAAATGCTCCACTGTGCTTCAATTTCTCTAAGCAGCTATCTGGATCTTCTCCAAATAAGTACCATTCCAGTGGAGTGAATATTGACATTTGTACGCTTTGCTCCTGCTTTTCCAAGTCTGGGTCCATTTCAGCAAAGTAAATTTCTGGCACCAATTGTGCCAAATGATGCAAGAAAGCAGTATAAAAATCAACCTGCTGATCCCACCACTGAAAGAAAAGAAGATGAAAATTAGACTTACAAGTTCCTTCTTAATCATCTAGGGGCACAAGTAATGACATAATTCTATAATTTCAAAGTAATTTACAATATATTTCATCTTTCACCAATACAGAAGGAAAGTGGGTGATGAAAAAAAATTAAGCTTGGAAATAAGCAAATGCTCACATACCACCTGCATCTGAAAAAAAAAAAAAAAAAGAGAAGAGTAGCTGTAGTAGGTAAGAATTATCCTTCCCTTCTGGAATGGCCAATTCCTGCTATGCGAAGGTGGTTCTATTATCAGTCACAGGCTATACAGACAATGCACTCATCAAATACTTTGTTTTAGGAAACCAGAGTATTTAACGAGAGATCAAAATGAACATAGGCCAAAGTTTTGTAAACACAAAAAGCACTAACCATAAAAGGAAAAAAACTGGATAAATTGGACCGCATCAAAAATGAAACCTTCTGCTCTTCAAAAGAAACTGTTACAGATGGCTTATTTGCATGTGAAAACATGCTTACCATTATTAGTCATTAGGGAAGCACAAATTAAAATGACAACGAGATACCCCTGCACAACCTAGTATACTGGCTAAAATAAAAACTGGCAATACCAAATGCTAACTAGGCCAACAGTGCTTTCACACCTATAGTCCCATTTCAGGAGGCTGAAGTGGGAGGACTGCTTGAGCCCAGGAGTTCAAGGCTGTAGTGTGTGCCTGTGAATAGCCACTGCACTTCAGCCTCGTCAACACATAGGGAGACCCTGTCTCTTAAAAAACAAACAAAAGACAAAAACAAAAACAAAACACATATGACTCAAGGCACATCATTTAAAAACAACAACAAAAACTTATCCAAGGAGTTTTACAGGCTAATATAATTAGAATTAAGATTTTTGATAAGGTTCCATAACAGGTCATTAAGGAAAGTTTGTACTAATGAACCTCAATATTCCATTCACAAATAAATTCAACCTCAATATTCTACTGACAATTAAAACTTCATGGAAAATATGTTTACATTAGGTATTACTATAGAAATTAGCCCATTCTCTAAAGGGCAACTTGTAGATAGTTATTAAAATTTTAGATTTATATATATTTTGACTCAAAAATGCCCATTCTAGGAATTTATTCCTCAGATAAACATGTATAAAGTATTTTTTTTGCAGCATAACTATCTTTAATCGTAAAAGACTGGAAACAACCGAAATGTCCCAAAGCAAGAGCTGAATAAATCATGGGACATTATTAAAAAAGGAGAGGGCACAGATCTATGTCCTGATATGGAACATTCTTCAAGTTATATTGTTAAAGAAAAAGCAAAAGGTACAGAACAGTGAGTACAATGTGCTACCATTTATACTGGGAGAAGGGAGGAAAACAAAAAGGAAGAGGTGAAGGAGATGTATCTGTATATGTTTATATTTGAATATAAAAATCTCTGAAAGGATTCAAAATAAACTGTTAACAGCAGAAAGAGTCCCGGGAAAGACTTAGTGTTCACTGTGTTACCTTTCTTACTATTTTAATTTCTTACTGTATATACACATTATCTATTTGAAATCATTTAAAAACGTTTTCAATCCTATACATTTCACATACAGTTATTCATAACAGCAAAAAATTTAAAACCTGAATGTCCATGAAGGGGGTAATAATCTATCATTTAGCCATACTTGTCCGAGTGTGAAAATATGTATTTACATCCACCAGATATGCACTGTAACATCACTTGTAACTGAAAAGATGAAGTCCACCTAAATGTCTATCAATAAAGGTATATCCACTGTGGGACAGTCATACCACTCAATGCAGTCAGAATGTCATAAATACTGTTAAATGGAAAAAGAAGCTTTAGGCCGGGCGCCGTGGCTCAAGCCTGTAATCCCAGCACTTAGGGAGGCCGAGGCGGGCAGATCACAAGGTCAGGAGATCGAGACCATCCTGGCTAACACGGTGAAACCCCGTCTCTACTGAAAATACACAAAAATTAGCCAGGCATGGTGGCGGGCGCCTGTAGTTCCAGCTACTTGGGAGGCTGAGGCAGGAGAATCGCTTGAACCCGGGAGGCAGAGCTTGCAGTGAGCAGAGATCGTGCCACTGCACTCCAGCCTGGGCGAGAGAGCAAGACTCCGTCTCAAAAAAAAGAAAGAAAAAGAAAAAAAGAAAAGAAAAAGAAGTTTTAAATATAATTTCATTTTTATAAAAGGGAAAACATTATATATAATTTTTAAATTTCAACACATTTGGGTTTTCTTTCTTTTTTTTTTTTTTTTTTGAGACAGAGTTTCACTCTTGTCATCCAGGCTGGAGTGCAATGGTGGGATTTCAGCTCACTGCAACCTCTACCTCCCGGGTTGAAGCTATTTTCCTGCATCAGCCTCCCAAGTAGCTGAGTTTTCTAATTTAATATATGTGGAGGCACATCTCTGCCTATGCTTCCCTAAACATAGACCAAGGGTCTGGAAGGAAAAACAACAATCTATTAATAATGGCTACACAGAGAGAAGGAACTGGGGAAAAGAATTAGGGGTTGTCACATTTTTACTTTCAACAATGTTTCACTGTTTGACTTTGTTAGACAAGTGTCAATACTTTTGCAACTAACAAAAAAAAAAACTTCTAAAAAATCCACATGAGGCCTGGTGTGCATGGTGGCTCATGCCTGTAATCTCAGCACTTTGGGAGGCCGAGGCAGGTGAATCACTTGAGGTCAGGAGTTCGAGACTAGCCTGCCCAACATGCTGAAACCCCGTCTCCACTAAAAATACAAAAATTGGCCAGGCATGGTGGCATGCACCTGTAATCCCAGCTACTCAGGAGTCTGAGGCACAAGAATTGCTCGAACCCAAGAGGCAGAAGTTGCAGTGAGCCAAGATTGCACCACTGCACTCCAGCTTGGGTGACAGAGTGAGACTCCATTTCAAAAAAAAAAAAAAAAAAAAAAATCTACATGAGATAATATGCCCATTTAAAAATGATGCCAAATAGTTTCAAAGTATCTCCAATGGGAAAGACAGTAACAGAGAGAAAGACACCACAACATTATTGTGTTATGCTTTTTTTCTTTTTAATAGAGAAGGGGTCTCACCTAGGTTGGTCTTGAACTCTTGGGCTCAAGCAATCCTCCCTACCTCCTGAGGAGATGGATCTGGCTGGGACTACAGGCTCATGCCATAGCACCTGGCTGACTTTTGCATTATTCTTGCCCAAAATGTATAATCTCATTCCAATCATGAGAAAACATCATACAAATCCAAACTGAGGGACATTCCATACCATAACTGCAAAGTACTCTAAAAGTGGGTCATGAAAACAAGGAAAGATCAAGACATTGTTACAGACTGGAGGAGACAAGAGAGAGATAACTAAATGTAACTGGGATCCTAGGTGTGATCCTAGAACAGAAAAAGCCCATTCATGGGAAAACTGATGAAATGCAAATCAGATCTGTAGTTAGTATTAATATTAATTTCCTGTCCTTGATAGTAATACTATGGTTATGTAAAATGTTAACATTACAGGAAACAGGAAGAGGGAGGTAACAGAACTGTGCTACAATTTATGCAACTTTTTTTATAGTATAAGATTAATCAAAACAAAAAAGAAATGATGCTGAAGAGGTTTATTTACTAATATGGAAAGGCATTAATAACAAACAGTTCAGTAAAGTAGGTTACAAAGCAGTATATATGCAATCTCAATTTGGTTCAATATTATATTTACATTTACATAGAGAAAAATCATGAGGAACATTTCACAAAATGTTAACAGAAATGGGTGGTGTGATTTTAGCATAGTTTCATGGAATTCATTAGTCTGCTTATCTAATGAGTAATATCCTTACAGTGAGTCCATATTTGGGAAGTAATTTTATAATTTTAAAATTAAAATTTATTTTACTAAAACCTTTTAAAAATAAATATACCTTCCAGTATTCCTACTCTAACTTCTGGGGTACTCATACACAAACAACTTTTCTTTACATACCTGGCAACAACTACAACTAATATAGAGATAATATCTAATGTTCTGTTATACCTAAGGATCTTTTTGTCAACAGCACTAAACGAAAAAAAAAAAAAAAAAAAAAAAAAAAAAACACTTGCATATTCAGCGCTACAAACCAAACAAAAAACCTTACTGTTCTGCTTAATTATAGGAGGCACAGAACTAGCGCTTTTCAATTTCTCTTGTTAAGAACAGAAGAAATTTGAGAGTAAAAAAGAGTACAAGCCCCTCACATTTTATAGATGAGAAAGCTGAATCACAGGGAACTAAATTGACTTGTCCAAAATCGTCAATAACCAGTTGGTATCAATGTCAGGAACAGAACTAGGTATCCTAAGTCCTAAAGTTCAATGCCCATTCTACTAAACTAAACATAAATGTACAGTTTTTATTTTATTTATTTTTTTTTAATTTTTTTTTTCCTGAGGTGGAGTTTCACTCTTGTTGCCCAGGATGGAGTGCAATGGCCGGATCTCAGCTCACCACAGCCTCAGCCTCCCGAGTAGCTGGGATTACAGGCATGCGCCACCACGCCTGGCTAATTTTGTATTTTTAGTAGAGATGGGGTTTTTCCATGTTGGTCAGGCTGGTCTTGAACTCCCGACCTCAGGTGATCCGCCTGCCTAGACCTCCCAAAGTGCTGAAATTACGGGCATGAGCCACTGCGCCCAGCCAAATACATAGTTTCAAAATCCACCTCTACTGGCTTGTTCAATTTCACATTATAGGTTGGGCATTCCACACCCAAAAATCAGAAAGCAAGACATTCAAGGGTAATGCTCATTGTAACATTTTCGATTTTCGATTTTCGGATTTCGAATGTTCAACCAGTATAATACAAATATTCCAAAAACTGAAAAAATCCAAAATCCAAAACACAAGGGATACTCAACCAGTAATGGTAAAACAAAACAAAACAATAAAGTTTTGCCTTCTTAATTCTTGCTTTAACTATGGCCTTCTTTCTAATTGCAATTACAAATGAAGCCTCTTAGCTAACAACTACCGAACATTCCTGAAGGCTTCTAAATATTCTTATATTATATATGTCATCACACGCTTTACCGTGAAGAAGTGGTATTTTAAAACATCATAGCTGGGCATGGTGGCTGTAATTCTAGCACTACGGGAGGCCGAGGTGGGTGGATCACGTGAGCTCAGGAGTTTGAGAGCAGCCTAGGTAACATGGCTAGGTGAAACCCCGCCTCTACTAAAAATACAAAATTAGCCTCTTCAACTAGAATGTAAGCTCCCTGAGGAGAGGAACTTTGCCCTTCAAATCCCTGTATCCTATAGGCCTAGCACAAGTACACAATAAAAGTTCTCAGTTAATTGCTAAATGCTACACATTTCTTGCCAGAGAAAACAAAGCAAATTTTGATAACATTAAGCCTTCTCTAATTTTGTGTATATAATTTTTTTCTTTTTTTTTGAGACGGAGTGTGGCTCTGTCGCCTGGGCTGGAGTGCAGTGGCCGGATCTCAGCTCACTGCAAGCTCCGCCTCCCGGGTTTACGCCATTCTCCTGCCTCAGCCTCCCGAGTAGCTGGGACTACAGGCGCCCGCCACCTCGCCCGGCTAGTTTTTTGTATTTTTTAGTAGAGACGGGGTTTCACCGTGTTAGCCAGGATGGTCTCGATCTTCTGACCTCGTGATCCGCCCGTCTCGGCCTCCCAAAGTGCTAGGATTACAGGCTTGAGCCACCGCGCCCGGCCTTTTTTCTTTTTTTTTAAGACAGAGTCTCGCTCTGTCACCAGGCTGGAATGCAGTGGCGCGATCTCAGCTCACTGTAACCTCTGCCTCCTGGGTTCAAGCGATTCTCCTGCCTCAGCCTCCCAAGTAGCTGGGACTACGGGCGCATGCCACCCCAAGCAGCTAATTTTTGTATTTTTAGTAGAAATAGGGTTTCACCATATGGGCCAGGAGGGTCTCAATCTCTTGACCTTCTGATCCGCCTGCCTTGGCCTCCCAAAGTGCTGGGATTACAGGCGTAAGCCACCGCACCTAGCCTAGAATTCTTATAGGAAATAAAAGTTCAGTTATACTCTTCACAAAAATGTTTTCCATTTATACTCTTCATAAAAATGTTTTACATTATTGCCAAACTATGGAAAATTTTTTTCAACTAAAATAGGTTTGATTTTTTGCCTCTGGTTGGTTGGTTTTAAAATTTTTCCCCCATTTTCAACAGGAATAAAATTAAGAATTTTTAACTACCAGGTCCAGGAAAAAAAAAATAACTGTTTGGAATTATGGGAAAGCTTTCCTAATTGACTATTCTGTAAAAAGCAAGTTCTTAACAAGTTCTCAACATTTAAATTCCCAAACATTCCAAACATTTCCCTCCTCCCCAAGGAGACTAGAGACATGTTTTCAACTCTGACCCAAGGGCTTAGATGCCTGTTTGGGAACATCATTCTGAAAAAGGAAATTACTTAAGTAGATTAGTTTTGTTTAAACCACAATTTGACCTTCCTTAAACAACTGCTAGACATCTACAGAGCCTTCAGAGCCCTGTAATTGTTTTTCTAATTCTTCTTTTTAAAGTGGTAACAAAATCTGGAGGCACTACCATTTTTCATAGCCACTATGGATTAGTAATAAATAAACCATCTCTAGGCACCAATCATCTTTGATTTTACAATGTTTTCTTCTAATAGTATTCTACAGACTCAAAGGTTTGCAGCAACCAGGCACAGTGGCTCATGCCTATAACCTTAGCCCTTTGGGAGGCCAAAGCGGGCAGATCACTTGAGCCCAGAAGTTCAAGACCAGCATAGGCAACACGGTAAAACCCATCTCTACAAAAAAAACACAAAAATTAGCTGGTCATGGTAGCATGAGCCTGTAGTCCCAGGTACTCAGGCTGCGTACCTGAGTGGGAGGATCACCCGAGCCCAGGAGGCTGAGGCTGCAGCAAGCCCTGATCGCGCCACTTCACTTCGGCCTGGGGAACTGAATGAGGCTCTGTCTCAAAAAAAAAAAAAAAAAAAGGCACGCTCATAACTAAGCTAATATCTACCTTCCTGTAACTTTTATCCTGTTACTGAAACAAACCAATATAATTCACTCTGCTTTTTCATCAGTCTTTTCAAATAAATGAAGATAACTATTATGTCTCTCATTCCTAGTCTCTTCATTTCATGGCTAAACTGAAAGAAAGAGACAAAAGAAATTTGGCCAGCCCTAAACACATGGTATCCTGACCACTCTCCAAGTTGATTACCCTTATGAAACTGCACAACATGCTTCCATAAAGAGGAATAGGACTATTTATTACCTTCCTTATCCCGAGCACTAAACTGCGTCAAAAGATCGCATTCTGAAAAGGTGTGGTAGCTCAGCCTGTAATCCCAACACTTTGGGAGGCTGAGGTGGGTGGATCACTTGAGGTCAGGAGTTCGAGACCAGTCTGGCCAACATGATGAAATCCCATCTCTACTAAAAATACAAAAAAATTAGCCAGGTGTTGTGGTGCACGCCTTTAGTCCCAGCTCGGGAGGCTGAGGCAGGAGAATCGCTTGAACCAGGGAGGCGGAGGTTGCAGTGAGCCGAGATCGCGCCATCGCACTCCAGCCTGGATGACAGAGTGAAACTCCATCTCAAAAAAAAAAAAAGCAAACAAACAAATAACAAAAACATCACATTCTCACATTTCTTTTTTCTTTTAAAATTTTTTTTCTATTTCTTTTTCTTTTTTTTTTTTTAATATATATTTTAAATCCTCTTTTTCCTAGTTCCCACAAGCAGACCATTCTTTGGCTGCCACATCACATGACATCACATGCAGACAACTAAAACCCTTAGGTCAATCACATGTAAGAGACCTAGTCCTATACCAAATGAACCTAGGTATAAGGCTTTACTTTCATCACAATTTACTTTTGACACAATATTCAGCCTATATGGGATTTATCCTTTACTTGTTATCCCTACCAGCCTTGTGCTGTCTGTAAATATGTCTTCTATGTCTGTATGGCATTGATAAAATAGGCCAGAGTCAAATATAGAGCCACATGACAAACAAGTTCACTCTCTTTTCTTTGCTGTTGAGATAACGTATAAGCATGCTGTCAGAATTTGGTTTTCGAAAACATTTTGTCCCTCCTAAGGGACAAGTTCTCCTTGTCCTATCTGTTATATTCTCTTTTTCGTCTCTGTCATAGGTCATGCCCCAATTTTCTAGGCTTTCCTTGACGTATTTAGATAAGTAAAATCCTGCTTTCATAAACTCTGAGCTATCTATTTCATATTCTCTTTCTGCTGTATGGAATATATATTTGCAAACCAACTAAAATCCTCTCTTAAATTACAAGGCAGAACATGCGTGTATTAAAAAAATTGATAAATTAACAGACTTTCCCTCCAGTGGCTAAAGTCATTTCTAGCTTACCCACAAATACCAAAACTTCAAAGGCATTTTAAAAGGTACTCCATAAAGACATTAAGTAGTTATAGCTCCACTCCTCTAAACAAGTCAAACAGACTTTGTTCTGAAGGGTGGCATTAAGTAAACTACTAGAAAGAAAATTATATTCAAATGAGTAACAGTAGACTGCATTCTGGACAGGGTCTGTGTCATTCCTGGGCGGCAAGTGGGCACTTAGGAAAGTGCATTAACTCTACTGGAGTCTTATCAGTAACGTTTATTCACCACAGCATATTTCCATAAGCACTCAGATTAGTATTAGAGTGTGACAACATTAAAAAAAAAAAAAAAAGGCTGTACCAAATGCTTTAAAAAAAACCCAAGCTCATCAACTGTTGTTTATTCAAGAAGAGGCATGTTAACTGAAAATACTTTGAAAGAATGTATAAGCGGTCATAGTAAATCACCTGGGATTAGTGATCTTAATATTTTGTGTTAGGTCATCTGAGGCAAGGGGTTAAAAGCTTAAGGAAAATTATTTCACAGAGCACAGCATACACTTAATACCTTTACAGAAATGGATAAAGTGGCAGCAAGGGAAATCTGAGGTAACCCTCAAAATCAGCACACGAAGAAAGGATGGGCAAGATACAGGCATACCTCAGAGATGTTTTGGGTTCAGTTTAAGACTACCACAATAGAGTGAACACAAAGTGAGTCGCACAAATTTTTTTGGTTTCCCAATGCATATGAAAGTTATGTTTACACTACACTTTACTAAAAGTGCAATAGTATGAAGTCTTTAAAAATGTACATAACTTAAAATACTGCTAAAAAATGCTAATGATCATCTGAGCCTTCAGAAAGTTGTCATCTTTTTGCTGATAGGGGGGTCTTCCCTCAATGTTAATGGCTGACTGATTAGGTTGGTGGTTGCTAAACATGCTGATGGCTGTGGCAATTTCTTTTTCTTTTTGAGACAGAGTCTCACTCTATCCCCTAGGATGGAGTGCAGTGGTGCAACCTGGGTTCATGGGCTCACTGCAATCTCCACCTCCCAGGTTGAAGCAATTCTCTTGCCTCAGTCTCCTGAGTAGCTGGGATTACAGGCGCCTGGCTCATTTTTGTATTTTTGGTACAGATGGGGTTTTACCATGTTGGTCAGGCTGGTCTCAAACTCCTGACCTTAGGCAACCCACCCGCCTTGGCCTCCCAAAGTGCTGGGATTACAGGCGTGAGCCACCACACCCAGCCAGGCAATTTCTTAAAATAAGATAACCATGAAGTTTGCCACACTGATTGACCTTTCCACGAAATATTTCTCTGTAGCATGTGACAGCATGTTACCAACAGTAGAATTTCTTTCAAAACTGGAGTCAATCCTTGCCAACTCTGCTGCTGCTTTATCAACTACGTTTATGGAATATTCTAAATCCTTTATTCTCATTTAAACAATGTTCACAGCATCTTCACCAAAAGTAGATTCCATCTCAAGAAACCACTTTCTCTGCTCATCCAGAAGTAGCAACTCCTCATCCATTACGTTTTTATCATGGGTTTGCAGCAATTCAGTCATAACTTCAGTCTCCACTTCTAATTCTAGTTCTCTTGTTACTTCTACTACCTCTGCAATTACTTCCTCCACTGAAGTCTTGAACCCCTCAAAGTCATCCATGAGGGTTGAAATCAACTTCTTCCAAACTTCTGTTCATGTTGATATTTTGACCTCCTCCCACAAATTATGAATGTTCATAATGGCATCTAGAATGCTGAATCCTTTCCAAAAGGTTTTCAATGGACTTTGCCCATATCCATCAGAGGAATCATAATTTATGAAAGTTATAGTTTTATGAAATGTGTTTCTTAAATAGTAAGAGTTGAAAGTTGCAATTACTCCTTGATCCACAGGCTACAGAATGGATGTTGTATTAGCAGACATGAAAATAACATTTATCTCCTTGTATATCTCCATGAGAGCTTTTGGGTGACCAAATGTATTGTCAATGAGCAGTAATATTTTGAAATATTATCAGCAGTAGTTCTCTACAGTGGACTTAAAATATTCAGTAAACCATGCTATAACAGATGTGCTGTCATCCAGGCTTTCTAGTTCCATTTATTCAACATACTCAGAGTAGCATAATTCTTAAGGATTCTTGGATCTTCTGAATGGTAAATGGAAATTGGCTTCAACTTAAAGTTACCAGCTGCATTAGCCCCTATCAAGAGAGTCAGCCTGTCCTTTGAAGCCAGGCACTGACTTCTCTCTAGCTATGAAAGCTCTACACGGCATCTTCTTCCAACAGAAGGCTGTTTCATTTACATGGAAAATCTGTTTAGTGTAGCCACCTTCATCAATTATCTTAGCTAGATCTTCTGGATAACTTGCTGCAGCCTCTCCATCAATCAGCACTTACTGCTTCACGCTGCACTTTTATGTTGTGGAGATGGCTTCTTTCCTTAAACCTCATGAACCAACCTCTGCCAGCTTCCAACTTTTCTTCTGCAGCTTCCTCACTTCTCTCAGCCTTCGGAGAACTGAAGAGAGTGAGGGCCTTGCTCTTCGATTAGGCTTTGCCTTAACGGAATATTGTGGCTGGTTCAATCTTCTATCCACAGCACTAAAACTTTTTCCACATCATCAGTAAGGCTGTTTCACTTTCTTATCATTTGTCTGTTCACTGGAGTAGCACTTTTAACTTCCTTCAAGAACTTTTCCTTTGCATTCACAACTTGGCTAACTGCTTGGCACAAGAGGCATAACTCTTGGCCTATGTCAGCTTTCAACGGCTTTCCTCACTAAGCTTCATCATTTCTAGCTTTTGATTTAAAGTGAAAAATACTGAACTTTCCTTTTCACTACAATACTTAGAGGCCATTGTAGGGTTATTAACTGACTTAATTTTAATATTGTCCCATCTTAGGGTATAGGGATGCCCAAGGAGACGGAGAGAGATGGGCAAGCAGCTGGTCAGTGGAGCAGTCAGAACAAACACATTTTTTAATTATGTTTGCTGTCTTTTATGGATGTGGTTCATGGCACCCCAAAACAATTACAATAGTAACATCAAAGGTCACTGATCACAGATCATCATAACAGATATAATAATGAAAAAGCTTGAAATATTGTGAGAATTACCAAAATGTGACACAATGACATGAAGTGAGCACACAATGTTGAAAAAATGGCACTGTAAGGTGTGCTTGAGACAGGGTTGCCACAGACTTTAATTTATAAAGAACTGATTAACTACAAAGCATAATAATGAAGCTCAATAAAATAAGGTATGCCTGTATTTCACTGGTTCATCTGTATCACTGACTTATAAAAGTATCTATCCAGACACAATCTTTGTGCAGTACTGAGGACAAAAACCTTTTCATTTGCAGGATAGTGTTTGGTATTGTAAGAAGTCAGTTTCCAGCACTAGCACATCTACACTAAGTTATTGTTCCTTCCCTAGACTCTTACAGTTAGTGGGGCTGAATCACTCGTTTTGACTTAGGGTTTTAGAACTCAATTTCACATCTAATGCTATAGAATCTGGCATTAAAAAAATCAAAATTTCCCTAAGTCCCCAAAATAGAAATTATGAGATGGTGAAAAAACAAAAGCCATAGGTCTTGCTAAGATCTGGTAACAAAGTACTTCAGTTAGGGCTCAAAAAACCTAGGTTTGGCCGGGTGCAGTGGCTCACGCCTGTAATCCCAGCACTTTGGGAGGCCGAGGGGGGTGGATCACGAGGTCAGGAGACACAGACCATCCTGGCTAACAAGGTGAAACCCTGTCTCTACTAAAAATACAAAAAATTAGCCGGGTGTGGTGGCGGGCACCTGTAGTCCCAGCTACTCGGGAGGTTGAGGCAGGAGAATGGCATGAACCCAGGAGGCAGAGCCTGCAGTGAGCTGAGATTGCGCCACTGCACTCCAGCCTGGGTGACAGAGTGAGACTCTGTCTCAAAAAAAAAACCTAGGTTTTCATCAGTTTTCCTACTCAGAGTATGTCCTTACTACACAAAACTGTACTATGGCCTAAAACAATATAGATTCAAATTTCTAAGGAAAATCATCTCCAATTAAAATCAAACATAACTTCTCACTTCTATTTTGAACTCAAGAGATTATGTTATATTTTAAAGATCCCCTATAGGCCAGGCACGGTGGCTCACACCTGTAATCCCAGCACTTTGGGAGGTTGAGGCAGGTAGATCATCACCTGAGGTGACGAGTTTGAGACCAGCGCAGCCAACATGGCAAAATTCCGTCTCTACTAAAAATACAAAAATTAGCTGGGCAAGGTGGTGCGTACCTGTAATCCCAGTTACTTGGGAGGCTGAAGCAAGAGAATTGCTTGAACCCAGGAGGCGGAGGTTTCAGTGAGCCAAGACTGCGCCACTGCACTCCAGCCTGGGTGATGACTCCAGAAAAAAAAAAAAAGAAGTTCCCCTATAGATATGAGATTAGGGGGTACATTTTTCCTTGATTTCCATAATGATTATTGCGAAAGCATAACAACATTAAACTTTTAAAAAATCCTCCCATTTGAGCAGGAGACAACTTTGGGAAATAACAGAAATATTCTATATTCTGATTCAGTGGTAGTCACACAAGTATACACATTTGTTAAAATTTATCCAAGAAATGCCTTAAATGGGTACATTTTATTGTATGTAAATTATATCTCAATAATGTTAGTATCTCTTAACATTCTCAGCTCCCATTACCTCTACCTCCTCTCTACCTCAGTGTCTCCTCATTCATTCATTCATGCATTCAATAAAAATTCTGAAGCAATGTGCTAGAAACTAGAGATACAGCTGTGAACAAGAAATAGTTCAGGCCTTCAAGAACTTCACTGTCTAGAAGGAAGGACACATAGTAAACAGATAATGTCGAGTATAGTCTGGGACATGCTACATACAACAGGAATATGGAAAGGGTGCTATAGGAACACATAAGAGGTGCTTTTTTTTTTTTTTTTTTTTTTTTTTTAAGACGGAGTCTTGCTCTGTAGCCCAGGCTGGAGTGCAGTGGTGTGATCTCAGCTCACTGCAAGCTCCGCCTCCCAGGTTCACGCGATTCTCCCGCCTCAGCCTCCCGAGTAGCTAGGACTACAGGCGCCCACCATCGCACCCAGCAAATTTTTTGTATTTTTAGTAGAGAAGGGCTTTCACCTTGTTAGCCAGGATGGTCTCGATCTCCCAAACTCGTGATTCACCCTCCTTGGCCTCCCAAAGTGCTGGGATTACCGGTGTGAGCCACTGCGCCAGGCCAAGAGGTGCCTTTAACCTGGCTCTACCATTGCAAAAACTTGATGTGCCCCCATGTACTCAAATTCTAAAATTCCCCTTTCTGACCACAAAGTTCAGTCCTCCCAGTTATGTCAATCTCATGTCCTTTAATACCTCAATCCCACCAATTCCCTCCAGATTTCCTGTTTTGGCTTTTATTACCTCCCTGATCAGCCTGGACTCCAAGGTTAGCCACTGCCCTAACATGCCCGCTCATTCCCTCTTTTTTCCATCTACAACCTCCATCCACCGATCACTACTAATCTTACTACAATAAATCATTAACGTTGATCCTCAGTTATTCATTCATTTTAAAAAAGTGTCTTCTGCCAGGCGTGGTGGCTCACGCCTGTAATCCCAGCACCTTGGGAGGCTGAGGCGGGTGGATCACCTGAAGTCAGGAGTTTGAGGCCAGCCTGACCAACACAGAGAAACCTTGTCTCTACTAAAAATACAAAAATTAGCCAGGCATGGTGGTGCGTGCCTGTAATCCCAGCTACTCAGGAGGCTGAGGCAGAAGAATCGCTTGAACCTAGGAGACACAGGTTGCAGCGAGCCGAGAACATGCCATTGCACTCCAGTCTGGGCAACGAGAGTGAAACTTCGTTTCAAAGAAAAAGAAAGTGTGTTCTCTATCAATCATGTACCAAGATACATCAGTGTGGCCGGGCACGGTGGCTCACACCTGTAATCAATCCCAGCACTTTGGGAGGCTGAGGCAGGCGGATCATGAGGTCAAGAGATCGAGACCATCCTGGCCAACATGGTGAAACCTCGTCTCTACTAAAAATACAAAAATAGCTGGGCATGGTGGCATGCACCTGTAGTCCCAGCTACTCAGGAGGCTGAGGCGGGAGAATCGCTTGAACCCGGGAGGCAGAGGTTGCAGTGAGCCGAGATCACACCACTGCACTCCAGCCTGGGGACACAGCAAGACTCTGTCTCCAGAAAAAAAAGAGATGCATCAATGAACAAGTCACACATGATCCTTCCCTTCATGGAACTTACCTCTCCCTCTGGAGGGAGAAACAGACATTTCACTAAGTAAATAAAGACAATACAGTAATTACAGATTGTAATTGCAAGGGGAGAAAAAAACAGGTTGCTTTGACAGAGAATAAGAAGAACTCATCTCTTAGACAGGGTATGTATTAAGAAAAAACAGAGGAAAAACACTCTAGGAAAAGCAAACAGCAAGCAAAGGCACAGACCCTAAAGCAAAATACAGTTTCGGCTTGTACTAATAGGCCAGGATCAGTGAGGAGAATGTAATAGGAAATGAGGTGGAGATGTAGGGGCTGGATCAGGCAAAGTCTTGAAGGCTTGTAATGAGTTTAGACCTTATTCTAAGTATAATAGAAAGCCACTGAGGATTTAGATAGGAGACCGACATGATCTGATTTAATCTTTAAAAGATTATTCTGGTTGTTCCGTACAGAATGGACAGGAAGAGGGCAACAGTGGAAGCAAAGAGACCAGTTAAGAAGTCACTGCAGTAGCCAAGACAACAGACAGTGACTTGGACTACATGGGTGGAGACAGAATTATTTGTGTTCAAGAGCTATTATGGAGGTGTTGTCTACAGAGACAGGGATAACCAAACTCTTGATCTGCCTTTCTCCTTTCCTCTCCTAAAATGTGGTCTTTCCTCTCAATATATGACACAACCAAGGCCAGGCACAATGGCTCACACCTGTAATCCCAGCAGTTGGGGAGGCCGAGATGGGTGGATCACTTGAGGTCAGGAGTTCGAGACCAGTCTGGCCAATACGGTGAAACTCCACCTCTATTAAAAATACAAAAAAACTAGCTGGGTACGGTGGCTCACGCCTATAATCCCAGCAATTTGGGAGGCTGAGGTGGGCAGATTGCCTGAGGTCAGGAGTTCAAGACCAGCCTGGCCAACATGGTGAAACCCCTGTCTCTACTAAAAATACAAAAATTAACCAGGTATGGTGGCAGGCATCTGTAATCCCAGCTACTTGAAAGGCTGACGCAGGAGAATCTCTTGAACCCGGGATGCGGAGGTTTCAGTGAGCCAAGATCTCGCCACTGCACTCCAGCCTGGGCAACAGAGAGAGACCTTGGCTCAAAAAAAAGAAAAAAAGGCCAGGCATGGTGGTGCATGCCTGTAAATCCAGCTACTCAGGAGGCTGAGGCAGGAGAATTGCTTGAACTTGGGACACGGAGGTTGCAGTGAGCCGAGATCATACCACTGGAAACAACACAACCTCTGCCATGAATGGTTAAACCAAAAACTGAGGATGCAGATGTCATCGTTCCTTCCCTTTTGCCTCATGCATAATCTATCAGCAAGTCTTTTTGCTTCTTCCATACTTCTAAAATCTCTCTTACATTCATCCTCTTCACTCTATCTCCAGGGATAACCCTTCCACTGCAAGCTACCATCAACTATGGCTTGGGTTACAGCAGCAACTTCTTAATTGCTCCCACTGTTTGAAACACCAGACATCCAAGTGAAGATGTCAAGTAGGCAGTTGGATTTATGACTCTGGAGTTCAGAAGTGAGATGACACAGAGATATATATTTGGGCACTGAATACATACAGATGGTATTTAAAGTCACAGAACTGGATGAAATCCCCTAGGTAGAGGTTATAAACAGGCAATAGAAAAGAGCTGAGTATCATGCCAAGAGGTATCTTCTGAAATTGACTTAAGGAAGAAAATCTAGTTGAGGAAGACAGAAGGCAGAAGTTCTGGCAGACTACCTCACAACCCTCTTGATTCCCGATTTTTCTCAGTCCTCATTATCATAGACCCAATAAACCACCCTCTCCTCAAAACGATACCCCATGCCATCACACTACTCTCACCTCCTACCTGCTTGCCTATTCTGTTTCCACGTTCTTACCTCGTTCTTCCATTTTCTACCCATTTCAATCATTCCTGTTCTCTTTCTCTCTGTCTCTGTCTCAATCTCTCTTTTCTTGTGTGTGTGTGTCTATATACGCACACATTTTCCTCCTCAAAGATTTTATCCAGGCTGGGCGTAATGGCTCACTCCTGTAATCCCACCACTTTGGGAGGCCAAGGCGGATGGATCACTTGAGGTCAGGAGTTCGAGACCAGCCTGGCCATATGGTAAAACCCTGTCTCTACTAAAAATACAAAAATCAGCTGGGCGTGGTGGCACACACCTGTAATTCCAGCTACTTGGGAGGTTGAGGCACAAGAATTGCTTGAACCTGGAAGGTGGAGGTTATAATAAGCCAAGATGGCACCACTGTACTCCAGCCTGGGTGATGGAGTAAGACTCTGTCTTAAATAAATAAAATAAAATAAAATAAAACCGTGTCTCTACAAAAAAATGCAAAACATTAACTGGGCACGGTGGCACATGCCTATATTCCCAGTTACTCAGGAGACTGAGGTGGGAGGATCACCTGAGCCCGAGAGATTGAGGCTGCAGTGAGTTATGTTTGTGCCACTGCACTCCAGCCTGGGTGACAAAGCAAGACCCTATCTCAAAAAAAAAAGATGTTATCCATTCCCACAACCTCAACTGTAAATTTACTGATAACTTCCAAATACCTAACTAAGTATTACTCAAAGTGTGGCCCATACACCACTATTACAGAATTAGCATGGCATGCTTGTGAAAATGCAGATTCTTGGACCTCACCTCAGACCTACAGTATCAGTTTCCCTGGTGATTCTTAAGCAATGGCTTTTATCAATGTCCACTAATTCATACATATTATTTTATTTGAATTGCATGTGAGATAATGTTAGGAATACTACAGCCTTCATGCTTACTATCAGCAACATGAATGAAAAAGGATCTGCAGACTAAGAAGAAAATTTAAGGAAATCAGAGACTATAACCAGGGATTAGACTCTAATGGAAATTGTACAATTGCTTAAACCTCTATGAATGTCCCGTACTATTTATCTTTGTCTAAAGATAAACAATAAGGAGTAGGGGGGAACAACTGAGCTTGTATTGCTTAAGAGCAAAGTAGTAAACTGGGAAGCCAGTGTCACACTATGGCTAGAATAAAATTGAAAACAGTAGTATTTTTAAAAAGAGAAAAAGAGAAAGAGAGAAAGGTAGAATGATCTGTAGGGTCTTCAGTAGAGAGAGAGATGCAAGCCTTAAAAGGGGTTATAAAGCTTAACAGTCACAGGTCCTCATCTACTGACATTACTCTACCTTGAATTAAAATTATCTGGGCACTTATATTACCTGTGTCACCAGATTGTGAGTTCCCTGAGGCTATATTACACAATCTACCTACTACTTTGCAAAACCTAAAGCCCTGCCCAACAAAATCTAATAATATTTCCTGAGGTAAAGAGTTGCCACATAAATTCTAGCTCAATTCCTGTATCATCTCCAATTCCAAATTAGTGGCGGCCAGAATGATGGGGTTTTACTGTATCATTTGGAAAAAATTAATGTATCAAAGCTTTAAATATTAGTCTTCAGATACAAAATTCTAACAATCCTTCAGACCACAGCACAGTTTCCCCACTCCTTCTAACAAGCAAAACTCACAAACTACCATTAAAATGTTTCAGCTGCTTTTATATTTGTCCTACCTCCTCATTCCTTATCATCGCAAATAAGATGCTTTCTCCTTCACTACCAGTAGTGAAGTGAATTTGAACTGCTATTTGGGATGGAGGAAAACAGCAAGCACTGACATAGTCAGAAGCCAAACCCTTTTCCAACTCGCTCCCTACCTGGTTCCTACCTCCTAGCCAGTCTCTTCAGTCCCTGAAGTAGCTCCCTCTGTTTTTGCATAAAACAATGTTCAATTGTATGCAGGGTTAAAAAACAAACAAACAAAAAACCTTCAAGAATGCTTTTAATCTGTAATCCCAGCACTTTGGGAGGCTGGGGCAGGTGGACCACCTGAGGTCAGGAGTTCCAGATCAGCCTGGCCAATATGGTGAAACCCTGTCTCTACTAAAAACACCAAAAAAAAAAAAAAAAAAAAAATTAGCCAGGCATGGTGGCAGGCGCCTGTAATCCCAGCTACTCAGGAGGCTGAGGCAGGAGAATTCCTGAACCTGGGAGGCAGAGGCTGCAGGGAGGCAGAGGCTGCAGCAAGCCGAGATTGTGCCACTGCACTCCAGCCTGAACGACAGAGTGAGACTCTGTCTCAAAAAATAAAATAAAATAAAATAAAATAAATAAAACAAAATAAAGCTTTTATTAAATTACAAACCAAAGAAACTTCAGAAAAAATGGTGTATATCCCAAATCTCTAAATGCTGCTATTTGGGAAGACAAAACTAATAAAACATTATGCAGCGACAGATACTTGAGTATTTTCTACGTATCTCCCCACTAGATACCCTGGGCATCCAGAACGTTCCCTAACATTGCCCTCTACTCTTATCTTCCACCGTCAGCTTTCTCCCTGTAGCTAGTGACTCAAATTTGTTCAATATCTCTGCCTTCCCATTCTTTCAAAATGCAAGAGCAAAGTATAGATTCCAACATTAATTAATGGTATTGCTCTGGCTTGAAATGTTTGGGAGTTCTTTCTTCAGCTTTAAAAAGTAGCGACAGATGATGGGCTTCTCCACTGAGGGTTAGGCCTGGGGTTCTTAAGATGCTATATCGAAGGCCAATTACTACACCTCACATTTAGACATGACAGTGGCAGCACTCTCTACCATTATCAGGTCCCGGCCAGCAGGCTATGCAATACAATACCAGGTGCTGCATTCCCATCATCAAGAGTAAAGGGTTAGTACTGCTTCTATACGAAAATGGCTCTTGCTCCAACCCCGCCTCAGCCCCCACATCAAACCGTCTAATAACATCACTGGTTCTTTCTACTTCAGAATAGAGACATGCATGCTTGAGATCATCAGGAATAATACATAACAAAGTCATTATATTCCGTACACTTGGCTGGCAGAAATGTGGGTTGCGACTAACTTTTTATTCAGTGGCTTCCTTCCAGATCAATCCAGATAACTCCCCCTCCCCAGAGCCGCCATAAGGGGTGAAGCCCCACATCCTCCTAAGCGCAGTAGGGAGGGACTGGGGGGGGGGACAAAAGAGACTTGCCTATAGGGACTTACACATGCCAGACGCTGAGGGGTCTGGGGTAACTCCGCGCTGATTTCCATCCTCTCCGCACCTCCAGCTTCCTCGTCCGCCATCTTGAGGGAAACTGACTCCTGCAGTTGCCGACCCCCGGCCAGAGGCAAGCGGAAACCTGTGGCCGGTCGGAGACACAGGGACGACACTTTTACGACGGCCCCTGAAGTCGGGTTTGACGCAGAATTGAGGAGCGGCTTCCGGCCCGCTTCCCGGAAGCAAGCGTCACGACGTGAAGGGACTGGAGAATTTTTTTTTTTCCCCCTGTAATTTATTAGGCGTAGCGCTTGGTAGCTGAGTGGGTGTATATTTGGATTTGGTGCTGGGAACTGTTGCATCTACCAGGTTAAAAACAAAAAACAAAAAACAAAAAGCCAAAGTTAGCGTCCATTACGAAAGGAAGAAAACTCGTCAGGGGCTAAAGCAAGAACCTGTCCTAGCTGGCCGGTTGTTGGCCTGAGGGTGTTTTGTATCCCAGCCTCCCTGGAGTAGTTCCCCAGAGCCTATAAAATGAAAAAGAAAGTACTCACACATCTTCCATTTTTAGGGTTCTACCCCGTGGGCACTTGCACATGTGTACAAAAAAGCTGGGGATCCAGCTTTATTGGGGAGCACGGGGGGGGGAATAATTTGGAAACCTAGTCATTCATCGATAGATGAAAGACAAGATAGACTATGGTACATTCGCATTTTGAAATACTGTGCAGCTCTTGAGCAAGATAAATCTGCGTGAAAAGATCAAGATAAATTAAGTGAGAGGGAAAAAAGCCAAGTTGCCGCAAACTATGTATTTGCACACATGGGCATTTAAATCTGAAGGAGTAAGTCTGAAAGGGGAAAGGGCAAAGTAATAACTCAGGGCCAGGATTCGGATTGGAGGAAGAAGGTGGTCAAGAGCTACTTTACCTTCATCAGTATTTTAAATTGTTTACAAAACAAATAATTTTAAAGTGTATATTTTTAACAAAGGGAAGAAAATAAAGCTCCAAACAATGTGAAAAGCAGAGGAGGCTTTCCAAATGCTGTGGTCCACCTTGATTAGTAGAACTTTCCTGCCTAAACAATGTTTCTGCTCAAATGAACTACCGTCTGGGTGCTAAAATACTGTTTTTCCAGCCTTTTTTGCCCAACAACCACAATAAATACATTTTACATCTTATCACTGTACCTATACAAAAGTATATGGGTATATATAGAATATGTATATATACGCTGAAACTAAAGTTTTCTGAAACAATGCTTGCGATATGTCATATTTTCTATTCAACTGCAATATGTTTATGCATTTTTTTTTTTTTTTTTTTTTTTTTTTTTTTTTTTTTTTTTTTTTTTTGAGACAGAGTCTCGCTCTGCCGCCCAGGCTGGAGTGCAGTGGCGTGATCTTGGCTCACTGCAAGCTCCGCCTCCCGGGTTCATGCCATTCTCCTGCCTCAGCCTCCCGAGTAGCTGGGACTACAGGCGCCCGCCACCTCGCCCGGCTAGTTTTTTTGTATTTTTTAGTAGAGACGGGGTTTCACCGTGTCAGCCAGGATGGTCTCGATCTCCTGACCTCGTGATCCGCCCGTCTCGGCCTCCCAAAGTGCTGGGATTACAGGCTTGAGCCACCGCGCCCGGCCATGTTTATGCATTTAAGCCAAAATACTGGTTGTAGTTATTAAAGTGATATTATAATCCACAATAGATATTGTCCCACATTTTGATAAAAATTGCCCAAAAAGTTACCTTGTTCCTTCCTGTCTCTATGCCTTTACTCCTGGAGTTCTCTTGTGCTACCCCACTCTCTTTTCTTCTTCTTTCATTCCTAGATAAATGAAATAGACTAGAAAGTTCAGAAATAGGTCGGGGGCGGTGGCTCATGCCTGTAATCTCAGCACTTTGGGAGGCCAAGGTGAGTGGATCACCTGAGGTCAGGAGTTCGACACCAGCCTGGACAACACAGTGAAACCCCATGTCTACTAAAAATACAAAAATTGGGCCGGGCGCGGTGGCTCAAGCCTGTAATCCCAGCACTTTGGGAGGCCGAGACAGGCGGATCACGAGTTCAGGAGATCGAGACCATCCTGGCTAACACGGTGAAACCCCGTCTCTACTAAAATACAAAAAAAATTAGCCGAGCGAGGTGGCGGGCGCCTGTAGTCCCAGCTACTCGGGAGGCTGAGGCAGGAGAATGGCGTGAACCCGGGAGGCGGGGCTTGCAGTGAGCTGAGATCCGGCCACTGCACTCCAGCCTGGGCAACAGAGCCAGACTCCGTCTCAAAAAAAAAAAAAAACAAAATACAAAAATTAGCTGGGTGTGGTGGTGGGTGTCTGTAATCCCAGCTACTCAGGAGGCTGAGGCAGGAAAATTGCTTGAACCTGGAAAGTGGAGTTTGCAGTAAGCCAAGATGGTGCCACTGCTCTCCAGCTCTCCAGCCTGGGCTACAAGAGCAAAACTCAATCTCAAAAGAAAAGAAAAGAAAAGAAAAATAATAACAGCCACTTATTAACATCTTAATGTAATCAAATCACTAGTATATTAATAGCACTAGCTATATATTAATAACAATCCTGTAGGTAGATGTTACTACTTCTATTTTACTGTCATGAGAAATTGAGAAAACTGAAGTTTAGAGAAGTTATAGAATTTGGTTAGGGACATGCAGCTTCCAAGTGACAGAGCAGACATTCAGCCAGCACAATGTGGCTCACCCCTGTAATGTTAGCACTTTGGGAGGCCAAGGCGGGAGGATTGCTTGAGCCCAGGAGTTTGAGATGGGCAACATAGCAAGACCCCCACCTCTACCAAATAATAATAAATAAAATCCAGTTCAAATGACTCGCAAGGCCCTGTTCTTAACCATTTCACTTTATTACTTTATACCAAATTCAAGCATTTTACACATGAAAGATACAGCATTTCAAGTTAGAAGGAAATTATGGACCGTTTGTTTGTTTATTTATTTATTTGTTTATTCAGATGAGTTTTGCTATTGTTGCCCAGGTTGGAGTACAGTGGCGTGATCTCAGCTCACCACAACCTCTGCCTCCCGGATTCAAGCAATTCCCCTGCTTCAGCCTCCCAAGTAGCTGGGATTACAGGCATGCACCACCACGCCCGGCTAATTTTGTATTTTTAGTAGAGATGGGGGTCTCTCCATGTTGGTCAGGCTGGTCTCGAACTCACGACCTTAGGTGATCTGCCTGCCTTGGCCTCCCAAAGTGCTGGGATTATAGGCGTGAGCCACCACGCCCAGCAGGACTGTTTATTAAGTGGTGCAAAAACAGATGATTATGTAGCAGTTCCTAAAAAAAAAAATAGACATAGAATTCCCATATGATGCAGCAATTCCACTTCTGGGTATATATCCAAAAGAAGTGAAAGCAGGGACTTAAAGAGATGTTTGTATACCTGTGTTCATTGAAGCATTATTCAGTATAGTCAAATGGTGGCAGGAACCCAAGTGTCCATCAACAGATGAATGGATAAACAAAATATGGCATATACATGCAATGGAATATTATTCAGCCTTTAAAGGGAAGGAAAAGGTGACACATGCCACAACATGGATGAACCTTACAGATATTAGGCTATGTAAAAGAAGCCAGTCACAAAAAGACAAATGCTGTATGATTTGACTTATAATACATACTTAGAGTAGTCAAATTCATAGACACAGAAAGTAGAATGGTGGTTGTCAGGGTCTGAGAGGAGGAGAGAATAGAGTTTCATGGGTATGGAGTTTCATTTTGGAAAGATGAAAAAGTTTTGAAGATGTGTAGTGGTAATGGTTGCATAACAATATGAATATATCTAATGCTACTGAATGGTATACTTAAAAGTGGTTAAAATGATAAATTTTATGTATATTTTACCACAATAAAAAATTTTAAAGAGGCCGAGCCTGGTGGCTCATGCCTATAAGTAATCCCAGCACTTTGGGAGGTCAAGGCCAGTGGATCACTGGAGGTCAGGAGTTCGAAACCAAGCTAACCAACATGGTGAAACCCTGTCGCTACTAACAATACAAAAATTAGTCAGGCATGGTGGTGCATGCCTGTAAATCCAGTTACTCAGGAGGCTGAGGTAGGAGAATCGCTTGAACCCGGGAGGCAGAGGTTGCAGTGAGCCGAGATTGCGCCACTGCACTCGCCTGGGTGACGGTGTGAGACTCCATCTAAAAATAAATAAATAATAAGTAACTATTTGGGAAAAAATGGTCAGATCCTTACCTCAAATCATATCTCAAAATAATTTTTTTTTTTTTTTGAGATGGAGTGTCGCTCTGTTGCCCAGGCTGGAGTGCAATGGTGAGATCCCAGCTCACCACAACCTCCGCCTCCTGGGTTCAAGTGATTCTCCTGCCTCAGCCTCCTGAGTATCTGGATTACAGATGCATGCCACCACGCCCGGCTAATATTTGTATTTTTTAGTAGAGACGGGGTTTCACCATGATAGCCAGGATGGTCTCGATCTCTTGACCTCGTGATCCGCCTGCCTTGGCCTCCCAAAGTGCTGTGATTACATGCATGAGCCACCACACCCAGCCCTCAAAATAATTCTTAATACATTAAAGAGTTAACTGCTAAAAAGAGTAAATAAGTAAAAATTATTATTATTTTTTTGGAGACAGGGTCTTGCTTTGTTACTCAGGCTGAAGTGCAGTGGCATGCTCTTGCCTTACTTCAGCCTCTACCTCCAGGACTCAAGCGATCCTCCCACCTCAACCTCCCAAGCAGCTGAGACCAGAGGCATGCACCACCATGTCTGGCTAATTTTTGTATTTTTTGTAGAGACAGGTTTTCTCCATGTTGCCCAAGCTGATCTCAAACTCTTGGACTCAAGTGATCCACCCACCTTTGCCTCCCAAAGTGCTAGAATTACAGGCATGAGCCACTGAGCCCTGCCAAAAGTAAACATTTTTTTAATATTGGGGTGGAGAAGTCTTTTTTAAGCATGTTGCTAAAAGCAAAAAATATAAATATAAAAAGACTAATATGTAATTGTATTAAAATTAAAAACATAAAAATAAATGACATAAAATTTAAAGGTTAAAAAAAACTGGGAAGAGGCCGGGCGCGGTGGCTCAAGCCTGTAATCCCAGCACTTTGGGAGGCCGAGACGGGCGGATCACGAGGTCAGGAGATCGAGACCATCCTGGCTAACACGGTGAAACCCCGTCTCTACTAAAAAATAAAAAAAAAAATTAGCCGGGCGAGGTGGCGGGCGCCTGTAGTCCCAGCTACTCGGGAGGCTGAGGCAGGAGAATGGCGGGAACCTGGGAGGCGGAGCTTGCAGTGAGCTGAGATCCGGCCACTGCACTCCAGCCCGGGCGACAGAGAGAGACTCCGTCTCAAAAAAGACCTCGTGATCCGCCCGTCTCTACTAAAAAAAAAAAAAAAAAAACTGGGAAGAAATGTCTACAGTAGACATGGCAGATCAAAGGATAAAATCCCAAAGAGGCCAGGCACCATGGCACATGCTCAGAATCCCAGCACTTTGGGAGGCTGAGGAGGCTGAATCACTTGAGCCCAGGAGTTCCAGACCAGCCTGGGCAACATGGCAAAAACCTGTCTCTGCAAAAAATAGAAAAATTAACTGGGCTTGGTGGCATGTGCCTCTAGTCCCAGCTACTCAAGAGGCTGAGATGGGAGGATAACTGGCGCCCAGAAGGCAGAGGTTACAGTGAGCCAAGATCAAGCCACTGCCAGCCTCAGCAAGAAAGTGAGACCCCGTCTCAAAAAAAAAAAAAAAAAATCCTAAAGATGACTATTCCAAAAGAAAAACGGATGAAAGACATAAATGTGCAACTTACCAATTTCTATTAATTTATGAAAAAGACCTAACTAGTAAGCAAATAAATGAAAAATAAGAAAAAATTATGATTTATTGCCTGTAAATTTGGCAAGTTTTTTTTTTTTTTTTTTTTGGAAGATAGTGTTGGTAAGAAGCTGGAAGGATAACCATATTATTACGTAAAATGCAAGTGTAAATTGGTAAACCTCTTGGAAGATGGTGTGGCAATATTCTGAAGCCTTTTTAAAAAAATGTATACTATTTGGACCAGGCACGGGGGCTCATGCCTGTAATCCCAGCACCTTGGGAGGCCAAGGTGGGTGGATAGCGAGGTCAGGAGTTCAAGATCAGCCTGGCCAAGATGGTGAAAACCTGTCTCTACTGAAAATACAAAAAATTAGCTGGGCGTGGTGGTGGGCGCCTGTAATCCCACCTACTCGGGAGCCTGAGGCAGAGAATTGCTGGAACCCGGGAGGCGGGGTTGCAGTGAGCCGAGATCGCGCCACTGCACTCCAGCCTGGGTGACAGAGCAAAACTCTGTCTCCAAAAAAAAAAAAAAAAAAGCATACTATTTGGCCAGCAATTCCTTTTTTTTTTTTTTTTTGAGACAGAGTCTTGCTCTGATGCCCAAACTGGAGTGCAGTGGCATAATCCGTGCCTGGCCGGCAATTCCATTTTTAAGACTTTATACTGGAAAAATAATTCAGGGTGTAAGCCAAGTCTTAATTACATAATTATTGGAAACATAGAAAAGTTAAGAACAACTCAGGGCCAGACGCGGTGGCTCACGCCTGTAATCCCAGCATTTTGGGAGGCCGAGGCCAGCAGATCACGAGGTCAGGAGATGGAGACTATCTTGGCTAACACAGTGAAACCCCCCATCTCTACTAAAAAAAAAAATACAAAAAAATTAGCCGGGCGCGGTGGTGGGCACCTGTAGTCCCAGCTACTCGGGAGGCTGAGGCAGGAGAAGGGCGTGAACCCAGGAGGCGCAGCTTGCAGTGAGCCGAGATCGCGCCACTGCACTCCAGCCTGGGCGACTCCGTCTCAAAAAACAAACAAACAAACAAACAAACAAAAAAACAAAGAACAACTCAGATGCCCAACAATAAAGGACGCTGGCTAAATAAACTGTTCTCCCATACAATATAATACTCTGCAGTCATTAAAAATGTCCACAGATGCAATGAGAGTTCTTGAGACTCAGGAAGTCCGTGAGGGAAATCTATTTTTATAGTAACACAAAAAGTAATTAGCTGGGTGTGGTGGCATGGGCCAGTAGTCCCAGCTTGTTGGGAGGATGAGGTGGGAGGATGGCTTGAGCCCAGGAGGTGGAGGTTGCAGTGAGCCAAGATCCGGCCATGGCACTGCAGCCTGGGTGACAGAGCCAGACTGTGATTCAAGAAAAACAAACAAACAAAACAAACAAACAAAAAAGAGTTATTTGCCTTTTATTAAAAAAAACAAAAAACAAAAAACATGTTGGTATTTGCACTGATGAGTCCAAAAGCTTGGTAGCTGAAACTATTGGCCTCTTAGCACAAAATCAAGGCAGTGGCATCAAACTGGACTATTCACCAAAGTGAAGTAGTAGTTCCTTTACCACCATGCACTTGCAGTTAAAAAAGGGCAGGGAGGGGGGAAAAGGCTTTCCCTTAGGAATACCCTTGATGAAGTAAACATTATTGATTTATTAAATCTCAACCCATGAGCCTTTTAAACATTCTGTATGATGAAATAGGAAGTGCACAAAGTTTTTCTGCCATGTACAAAAGTATGATAACTGACTTGAGAAGAAGCACTTCTGCATTGAGTTCCTAGCTCAACCAGTCACTTTTTTTTTTATCACAGAACACCCTTTTTACTTAAAAGAACAACTGACAACTATCACTGTGATTATTCAGACTTGAGTATTTGGCAGGCATTTTCTCAAATATGAATAAGACTTTTTCTTCGAGGAAAACAACTGTCAGTTTTTGTTGTCTGTGACAAAGTTGAGCTTTCTTTTTTTTTTTTTTTTTTTTTTTTTTTGAGACGGAGTCTCGCTCTGTCACCCAGGCTGGACTGCAGTGGCCGGATCTCAGCTCACTGCAAGCTCCGCCTCCCGGGTTCACGCCATTCTCCGGCCTCAGCCTCCCGAGTAGCTGGGACTACAGGCGCCCGCCACCTCGCCCGGCTAGTTTTTTGTATTTCTTAATAGAGACGGGGTTTCACCGTGTTAGCCAGGATGGTCTCGATCTCCTGACCTCGTGATCCGCCCGTCTCGGCCTCCCAAAGTGCTGGGATTACAGGCTTGAGCCACCGCGCCCGGCCAAGTTGAGCTTTCAAATGAAAAATTAGAACTGTGGAAAAGTCATATCTGCCACTGTGAGCTTGACAAAGTCCTCATGAGATCAGTGGTGATATTAATGTGATTTTTTGATACATTACAATGACAGGTGTCAACGTTTGGAAGATTGGTATAACTCAATCAATATTTTCCAGATGACAAATGAGATGTTAAAAATCCAGCATGGGCTGGGCGCGGTGGCTCACACCAGTACTTCAGGAGGCAGAGGCAGGTGGATCACAAGGTCAGGAGTTCGAGACCAACCTGGGCAAGATGGTGAAACCCCATCTCTACTAAAAAAGAAAAAAAAAAATTAGCTGGGCGCGAGACTCCTTCTCAAAAAAAAAAAAAAAAAAAAAAAAAAGATGGGTAAAAGATCCATCCAAAATGCTAAATAGAACAATAGAATGTAATGCTAGGGAGTACAAACATTTCATTGATATGGTTTCAGATTCCACATTGAATTGAGTTTTAAGAAACTACTATTTGTTGGCTGGGCACAGTGGCTCATGCCTGTAATCCCAGCACTTTGGGAGGCCGAGGTGGGTGGATCATGAAGTGGGGAGTTCGAGACTAGCCTGACCAACATGGTGAAACCCCATCTCTACTAAAAATACAAAAAATTAGCCAGGCATGGTGGCACGCATCTGTTGTCCCAGCTACTCGGGATGCTGAGGCAGGAGAATCCCTTGAACCCGGGAGGTGGAGGTTGCAGTGAGCCGAGATCACACCACTGTGCTCCAGCCTGGGCAACAGAGCAAGAGTCTGTCTCAAAACAAAACAAAACAAAAAACACAGGCTGGGCACAGTGGCTCACGCCTGTAATCCCAGCACTTTGGGAGGCTGAGGTGGGTGGATCATGAGGTCAGGAGTTCAAGACCAGTCTGGCCAATATGGTGAAACCCCATCTCTATTAAAAATACAAAAATTAGCTGGGTGTGGTGGCGCATGCCTGTAGTCCCAGCTACTCGGAGGCTGAGGCAGGAGAATCTCTTAAACCCGGGATGTAGAGGTTGTAGTGAGCTGAGATCACGCCACTGCACTCCAGCCTGGGCAACAAAAGCAAAACTCCATCTCAACAAATAAATTAAATTAAATTAAATTAAATTAAATTAAATTAATAAAATACTCTTCCCCTTCCCAGTTATGTATCTGTGTAAGGCCAGATTTTCTTCATACACTTCAACCAAAACAATATATCACAATATATTGAATACAAAAGCAGATAGAAGAACCTAGCCACCTTTATTAAGCCAGACGTTAAGAGATTTGTGAAAATTGCCCGGCGCGGTGGCTCACGCCTGTAATTCCAGCACTTTGGGAGGCCAAGGCGGGCAGATCATGAGGTCAGGAGATCGAGACCATCCTGGTTAACACGGTGAAACCACGTCTCTACTAAAAAATACAAAAAATTAGCCGGGCGTGGTGACGGGCACCTATAGTCCCAGCACTTGGGTGGCTGAGGCAGGAGAATGGTGAGAACCCGGGAGGCGGAGCTTGCAGTGAGTCAGGATCGTGCCACTGCACTCCAGCCTGGGCGACAGAGCAAGCCTCCGGCTCAAAAAAAAAAAAAAGAGAGAGAGAGATTTGCAACAATATAAAAGATTACCACACTTTTCAATATTTTTTATATTTTGGAAAGCAGTTAATTTTTGTTTTTTTTTTTGAGACGCAGTCTCGCTCTGTCGCCCAGGCTGGAGTGCAGTGGCCAGATCTCAGCTCACTGCAAGCTCCGCCTCCCGGGTTCACGCCATTCTCCTGCCTCAGCCTCCCGAGTAGCTGGGACTACAGGCGCCCGCCACCTCGCCCGGCTAGTTTTTTGTATTTTTTTAGTAGAGACGGGGTTTCACCGTGTTAGCCAGGATGGTCTCGATCTCCTGACCTCGTGATCCACCCGTCTCGGCCTCCCAAAGTGCTGGGATTACAGGCTTGAGCCACCGCGCCCGGCCCTCTACTAAAAAATACAAAAAAACCCTAGCCGGGCGCGGTGGTGGGCGCCTGTAGTCCCAGCTACCGGGGAGGCTGAGGCAGGAGAATGGCGTAAACCCGGGAGGCGGAGCTTGCAGTGAGCTGAGATCCGGCCACTGCACTCCAGCCTGGGCGACAGAGCGAGACTCCGTCTCAAAAAAAAAAAAAAAAAAAAAAAAAAAAAAAAACAATTCACAAAATACGCATTGGTCCCACAAAAATGTCCAAAGCCAGATTAGAGGCTAGCACTTGTCAGATTTATTTCATCATTAGAGGCTCCTTCTTAGGGGTCCTAGCGTTTTCAACCCAAGACCTTATTAAAATGCAATTATGTTTGGGATGATAACCTCTTATCAGATTACCTTTAAGTAGGTATTAGTTTAAGAGATCCTGAAATTCAAGTTCTTTGGAATTGTGCATATCATAGGTTGAAGGTTAGGTTTCACAAGAAGCTGAAACTGAAACAGATTAGCTTGCAGAAGGTATATTAGGGAGTATTCTTGGGATCAACAGCCATGGAAGGGAAGCAAAAGGTAGGAAACATGATTGGACTGAGGGAGAAACTGAGCTGCCATGCAGGCTGAACAACTCTCTGGGGAATCCTGAAGCTGGAATAACCCTCTTTCGGAGTTGGCCCTAGTTGGGAGCAGGAGGGAATATTTTTATGCGCTTAATGTTGATCCGTCATTAGATGTGGGTAGCCCTGGCAAAAGGGGTCAACTTGAGCAAGCCAGCTGTCTTCAGCAGAGGCAGTCCCTGATGGCTTCTCATTGGCAGCACTCTGAGCAGCTGGGGGAGTAAGTCCTTCATTCCTGAAGGAGGATCTGGGTGGCACATCATAGTTTCCATCACATATGGGAATGGTGAGAAAGCAAAAGGCTAAAAAAAAAAAGTCAGCTAAAAGAGCCAAAAACAGGCTGGGCGAGTTGGCTCACACCTGTAATCCCAGCACTTTGGGAGGCCAAGACGGGTGGATCACAAGGTCAAGAGATCAAGACCATCCTGGCCAACATGGTGAAACCCTGTCTCTACTAAAAATACAAAAAAATTAGCTGGGTGTGCTGGCGCGTGCCTGTACTCCCAGCTACTTGGAAGGCTGAGGCAGGATAATTGCTTGAACCCGGGAGGCAGAGGTTGCAGTGAGCCGAGATTGCGCCGCTGTACTCCAGCCTGGCGACAGAGAGAGACTCCGTCTAAAAACAAAAAAAATGCCAAAGACAATATCTTCTTGAGTTTGGTCTACACTTGAGAGTTTGGGCTTGAATCCTGATTTCACTACTTCCTTACAAAGTCAAATCACAATCTCTGAACCTCAATTTTCTCATCTGTAATTGTGATGATAAAATTTATCTGATAAGGAGGCTATAAGAATTACACAAGAAAATGTATATGAAATTACTTTGTCAGTTATCAAGTACCATATAAATGTATGGTGTTGCCATAAATAGTTGATTTATTGATTAAAGGTAGTAGTGATGAGGTAGTAAAACTGCTGTCTGGTTGGCTGAAGCCAAGGCAAGGATGAAATCTAGTTCTCCAGATTTGTTATGACTGCTTTGTGTAAAGCCTCACTGAACAGTATTCCTTTGTGTCATTTCCTCTTTAGCTCTTGCTGGGTATACTCCAGTGATCCAAGATGCTACCAACATGCCTACTCTAATATGCTTTTTAGTTTTATTTCGATAAAATAAACCCATTTCTCAGAGATGCTTGTGATGCGGTAATATTGTGTTGGGTCAGAGGTATTTTAATGTAATTCAATTATACTTGAGCTATTCTATGTTAACATCTTCCAAAGAAATAAATAATTGATGGCCTAAACATGCAGATCTGCATGTGGGAACTGGTGATCTCACAACAGAAGGAAGTTTAGGAACTCAGGAGGAGGATGACAGAGGACAAAGGTACAGAGGATTTGGGAGATGGAGGGAATGACAGGTCTAAGCTGATAATAAGCTGATGGAGATGGAAAGGGCTTAGGCAGTCATCCCATAAGAAAATCACTAGCCCCAAAAGCATTATCTCATTTAGCCCTTAAAACAACCTTGTGGAAGAGAGACCACTATAGTTGTCATTTTAGAGGTAAGATAATAGTGAGTCATAGGAGTTAAAGATTTGTCTGGTCACACAGTAAGTGTCAGAACTGGTTTCAACCCAGGTTAGTATGAAGTTCTTAGCCACACTGCCTGAAGAGTCTGGTTTCAACCTGAAACTAAGAGAGTACTCCTAGCAGAGAGATAATGACAAAGGAAGGGTGGTAGAAAAATGACTCTATGAATAAAGTAATAAAAGACAGTGACCCAAAGGATCTGGCTAGGTGGGGTTAATCATATGGATAAAGAAACAGGGAGACCTAGAAAAGACTGAGTAAGATTTAAATGGATGTGCTACCTTTACCTAAAATTTCCAGAACTGCCCTATCATTTCATTAATGCCACAACTGAAGGTCAAGAATGAGAAAGATGAGAACATAGTTCATTGTTCTCATCTTACTGTAATTTTGGAAGAGGAGAAAAGAACAAAAGAAGTGAGTGAAGAAAGCAAAGACTTGTGATCTTTATGGAAGGGCAAATGGAGTTGTTATAGAAGAGTCTAACATCCTTCCAGGCAGGAGACAAAGTAAGAAGGGAAATGACTAGAAAAGAGTGAAGGGAAGAAGGGGAGAAGGAAAAATTATTGGAAATAGAAAGATAAGCCTCAATGTGAGGGGGAAAGAAGAGAAAAGGAACATGACATTCATTCATTAGTTTCAGACAGTTTAAATCAAGACACAATTGGGTAAATTTATTCAAATGGTCATGTTCCTGTCATAAATACGCACACACACACACACACATACACACACACTTTTTGTCACATTAATAAAAAGGCAACAAAACTAAGTTGAGTGACAGCTTAGTCCCAGGAACTACTTTGCACCAGAACCTATAGTAACAAAGCAGAGATATTATAACTTATTTTATGCCATGTCACTTAATATATAGGGTTGTCCCTTTGTATATGCCAGGGATTGGGTCCAGGACCCCCCAGAGTATATAAAAACCCATGCATACTCACATCTCACAGTCAGCCCTGCAAAACCTGCATATACAAAAAGTCAGCCCTCTCTATACTCAGGTTTCCCCTGAATAGTGTATTTTATTTTATCTAATTAACTTATTAGTATTTTTATTATTTGAGACAGAGTCTCACCCCATCACCCAGGCTGGAGTGCAATGACACAGTCTCAGCTCACTACAGCCTCTGCCTCCCAGGTTCAAGCGATTCACATGCCTCAGCCTCCCAAGTAACTGCGATTACAGGCACGCGCCACCATGCCTGGCTAAGTTTTGTATTTTATTTTTATTATCATTTTCTTTTTTTGAGACAGAGTCTGGCTTTGTCGGCTGGGCTGGAGTGCAGTGGCCCGATCTCGGCTCACTGCAACCTCCGCCTCCCGGGTTCAAGCGATTCTCCTGCTTCAGCCTCCTGAGTAGCTGGGATTACAGACATATGCGACTACACCTGCCTACTTTTTGTATTTTTAGTAGAGATGGAGTTTCACCATGTTGGCCAGGCTGGTCTCGAACTCCTGACCTCAGGTGATCCACCCACCTCGGCCTCCCAAAGTGCTGGGATTACAGGTGTGAGCCACCACGCCCGGCCTGAATATTGTATTTTCGATCCTCATTTGGTTGGAAAAAATCTGTATATAAGTGGACCCATGCAGTTCAAACCTGTTGTTCAAGGTTCAACTATATAATCTTTTCCCAGGCATCCAGTTTCCCAAGGAACCAACTGTCTTTGTCTGTTCAGGCTGCTATCACAGAGTAACATAAATTGAGTATCACTGTTCTGAATGCTGGGAAGTCCAAGATCAAGGGCGATTCAGTGTCTGGTGAGGGTCTGCTTTCTGGCTCACAGATGGCACCTTCTAGCTGTGTTCTCACATGGCAGAAAGTGCAAGACACCTCTCTGGGGCCTGTTTTCTAAGGGTATGAATCCCATTCATGAGGGCTTTACCCTCATGACCTAATCACCTCCCAAAGGCTCACCTCCTAACACCATCTACCATGGGGGTTAGGGTGTCAACATATGAATTTTGGGGAACATAAAACATTAAGACCATGGCAACAATTTGTATGAAAGTCTCTTTGGTCCCAGTGGGGTGGCTCACACCTATAATCCCAACAGTTTGGGAAGCTGAGGCCAGCGGATCGCTTGAGCCCTGCAGTTCAAGACCAGCCTGGGCAACCCCTTCTCTACCAAAAAAAAAAAAAAAAAAAAAAAATTAGGGGGGGTGGTGTGTGTCTGTAGTTCCAGCTACTTAGGGGGCTGAGGTAGGAGGACTGCTTGAGCCCAGGAGGTCCAGGCTGCAGTGAGCCATGTTCGAGCCACTGCAATCCAGCCTGGGTGATCGAGGGAGACCTCCTGCGCTCAAGTGATCCTCTTACACCATGTCTTTTTAAATTTATTTTATTTTTTAATATACTTTAAGTTCTAGGGTACATGTGCACAACTTGCAGGTTTGTTACATAGGTATACATGTGCCGTGTTGGTTTGCTGTACCCATCAACTCGTCATTTACATTAGTTATTTTTCCTAATGCTATCACTCCCCCGCCATGTCTTATTAACATAAATCAGGGTGGTGTGAGGGGGTCGTGTGTGTGTGTGTTGGTGGTTATACCAAAATTTTCAGTAACTATTAAGAGTGGTGTTAAACAAACAAAAAAGGTAAAGTGTTAATTTTTTTTCTTCAATGTTCACTGTAACTTTTCCTTAGTGAATTCTAGTTGTGTTTAAATAGTTTGGTCTTAAAATACTAGATTTTAAGTTCAAAATAACTTATCTTTGAATATAATTACCTTTACATAATAAAATATACCTTTCTGCCTACAACTCTTCATAGTAATTTGATGAGATAAAGAGATTTTAGGCAACAACCTGCTAATAGCTTATGCCAGATGTTGACAAACTGTGATTAGTCCCCCTATAGTCATTTTTTGACTTCCCTGAGCTAAGAATAGTTTTTACATTTTTTAATAGTTGAAAAAAATCAAAAGAATAGTAACATTTTGTGACACAAGAAAGTTATTCAAAATTCAGATTTCAGTGTCCATAAAGTTTTATTGAGATACTACTACTATGGCTGCTCTCCCAGTGCAACGGCAGAGCTGAGTACTCGTAACACGGCTCACATACCATCTCGCCGTTTACAGAAAAAGTTTACTTACCCCTTTTCCTATAATATGATCATAATTTAGCTATACAATCAGAACTCAGGGTAGAATTCTGCTCTACTCAATAAAAATTCCACAGTCACGGTAAGGTCAACTCTGAATATTGACCTAACCAAAACTGATACAAATTGTTTTGAAAGGATGGGGTCTGGAAGTACGAATGAAAGTGGTCCTTGCAGCATTTCTTGTGGTCGTTGTGAGAGGGCTAGTTTCACCTCTTTCTTAGTGGGAGTCGGTAGATATCATTTAATCCTGAAAGCCCACAGCTATCACTATTGGCAGGTCAAGAGAAATATGGAGGTCAAAAAGAAGAGTGAGCTCCAGCATTAAAAAGACTACTGTGGGCCGGACGTGGTGGCTCACGCCTGTAATCCAGCACTTTGGGAGGCTGAGGCGGGCAGATCACGAGGTCAGGAGATCGAGACCATCCTGGCTAACATGACAAAACCCCGTCTCTACCAAAAATACAAAAAAATTAGCCAGGCGTGGTGGCAGGCGCCTGTAGTCCTAGCTACTTGGGAGGCTGAAGCAGGAGAATGGCGTGAACCTGGGAGGCGGAGCTTGCAGTGAGCCAAGATCGCGCCACTGCGCTCCAGCCTGGGTGACAGAGCGAGTCTCTATCTCAAAAAAAATAAAATAAATAAAACATTTCATGGAGAAAAATAGAGAAATAGAGTGTATACATTTATTATTATTATTATTATTATGAGATGGAGTCTTGCTCTGTTGCCCAGGCTGGATTGCAGTGGCATGATGTTGGCTCACTGCAGCCTCTGCCTGCTGGATTTCAAGCGATTCTCCTGCCTTGTCCTCCCAAGTATCTGGGACTACAGGAGTGCACCACCATGGCCAGTTAAATTTTTAAGACCAGCCCAGGCTGGTCTTAAATTCCTGACCTCAAGGGATTTTCCTGCCTAGGCCTCTGAAAATGCTGGGATTATAGGTGTGAGTCACTAAGTCTAGCCTTTTCCTGAATTCTTTTTTTTTTTTTTTTTTTTTTTGAGACAAAGTCTCACTCTGTCACCCAGCCTGGATTGCAGTGGCACAATCTTGTCTCATTGCAACCTCCGCCCCCTGGGTTCAAGCAATTCTCCTGCCTCAGCCTTCTGAATATCTGGGATTACAGGTGTGCACCACCAGGCCCAGCTAATTTTTTGTATCTTTAGTAGAGACAAGGGCTTCACCAAGTTGGCCAGGCTGGCCTTGAATTCCTGACCTCAAATGATCCTCCCACCTCAGCCTCCCAAAATGCTCAGATTACACGCATGAGCCACTGCACCCAGCCTTCCTGAATATTTTTGATCCACAGTTGGTTGAATCCACAGATGCAGAACCCACGGATATGGAGGGCTGATTGTACATTCATACCATAAAACCATCACTATTATCCATCTCCAGACTTTTTTCATCTTGCAAAACTGAAACAGTATATCTATTAAACATTAATTCCCCATCCACTTCCTCCCAGTCTCTGCAAACTACCATTCTACTTTCTGTCTCTGTGAATTTGACTACTCTAGGTACCTTATATAAGTGGAATCACACAGTATTTGTCTTTTTGTGACTGGCTTATTTCACTTAGTATAATGTCCTTAAGGTTGATCCATGTTGTAATAAGTCAGAAATTCCTTGATCTGTGAGTTTTTTGCTTTTGCAGGTGTTTCAGGTTTCTTGTAAAGAGCATTGATTACCTAGATGAAATTCTTCCCAAATTTCTGTTTTGTTAAGGAATAAAAGGAGTGCTCCCTCAAAAGCTTAAAAAGCGTATATACCCAAAGTAAAATAGTTCATCCTACCATAAAGACACATACAAGCAAATATTTACTGCAGCACTATTCACAATAGCAAAGACAGGGAATCAACCTAAATGCCCATCAATGGTAGATGGGATAATGAAAATGTGGTACACATACACCATGGAATACTACACAGCCATAAAAAAGAATGAGATTATGTCCTTTGCCGCAACATGGATGGATCTGGAGACCATTATCCTAAGCAAATTAATGCAGGAACAGAAAACCAAATACCATATGTTCTCACTTAAAAGTGGGAGCTAAACAATGAGAACGCATAGACACAAAGAGGGAAATGACAGACATGGGCCTACTTGAGGGTGGAGGGTAGGAAGAGGGAGAGGATCAGAAAAAAAAAAAACCTGTCAGGTACTTGTTTGGGTGAGGGAAAAGGGACAAGATGGAGGAAGGTGAACAAGATGGAGCAGTCCCCATTGTTTCCAGTCCCCATTGTTTCCAGGTTCTTCATCACAGATTTTCCCGCGCCCGGGAAAAGAACCAAATCAACTGAACATGCGCAGAATGACGTCAAGCCGGGGACACCGAAATTCAAGAAGCCACTCCTACATACACGCCCCAAACTCCTCCCCTTCCAGCTCCCAGGCATAAAAGTCCACCGCCGGCAGGAGCCGGCGTGACTTCTTCGGCCCCCCACATTTGTGGACTGGAGAACATCACCCGAGCGTGCCAGCGAGACTTCCCTGGCCCCCCACACCTGAGGACCAGAGAACCTCGTCTGAGAGTGTATGCATATTTGCAATAAAAGACTGCCACTTTCTTATGTACTTTGGCCTCATGTTTAATTACTTAGCTCTCCTAAATTAAGTTACATTACATTAAATCAAAACAGTACTATGCTTATTATCTGGGTGACTAAATAATCTGTACACCAAACCTCTGTGGCATGCAGTTTACCTGAATAACAATCCTGCACCTGTACCCCTAAACCTAAAATAAAAGTAAAAAAAAACTTTTAAAATGTCTAGTACACACCAGTGATCATTGCAGCATCATACACAATAGCCAAAAGGGGAAAACAACCCAGGTATTCATCAACAGATGAATGGATAAACAAAATGTGGTCTATACATACAATGCAATATTATTCAGCCTTAAACAAAGGAAATTCTACTACAACATGGATGAACCTTGAAGCCATTATGTTAAGTGCTGATGGTTGCATAACAATATGGACGTACTTAACTGCACTGAATTACACAACGTCTCACTCTATTGCTTGGGCTGGAGTGCAATGGTGCAAAATTTCAGCTCACTGCAGCCTTGACCACCTAGGTTTAGGTGATCCTCCCACCTCAGCCTCCCAGGTAGCTGAGACTACATGCATGCGCCACCACGCCCAGCTAATTGTTTGTATTTTTAGTAGAGACAGGGTTTTGCCATGTTGCACAGGCTGGTCTCAAGCTCCTGGGCTCAAGCAATCCGCCTGCCTTGGCCTCCCAAAGTGTTGGGATTACAGGGGTGAGCCACTGTGCTCAGCCTATTTTACCACAATTTAAAAAAATAATTAAAAAAAAATCTTAATCTCAACACTTTGGGAGGCCGAGGTGGGCGGAATTACTTGAGGTCAGGAGTTTGAGGTGAGCCTGGCCAACCTGGCGAAACCCTGTCTCTACTAAAAAATACAAAAATTAGCCATACGTCGTGGCCCACACCTGTGATCCCAGCTACTCGGGAGGTTGAGGCACAAGAATCGCTGGAACCCAGGAGGCGGAGGTTGCAGAGAGCCAATATGGTGCCGCTGCACTCCAGCCTGGGCGACAGACCTAGACTCTGTTTCAAAAAAAAAAAAAAACTTTATACACACACAACCTATTTTAATTACATTACTTTAGCTCTCTATAGAAATGAATTCACAAAACAATTTAATACTACATTTTTGTATTTTTAACAAGGTCAGTAAGATAGTGATTTGAAGACAATTATGGCCAGGTGTAGTGGCTCACGCCTATGATCCTAGCATTTTGGGAGGTCAAGGCGGGTGGATCGCTTGAGGTCAGGAGTTTGAAACCAGCCTGGCCAACATGGAGAAACCCTGTCTCTACTAAAAATATTTTTAAAAACTAGTCAGGCATGGTGGTGGGCTCCTGTAATCCCAGCTACTTGGGAGGCTGAGGCAGAACTGCTTGAACCGAGGAGGTGGAGGTTGCAGTGAGCCAAGATCACATCATTGTACTCCAGCCTGGGCAACAAGAGCAAAACTCTGTCCTCCCTCCACCCTCCGCCAAAAAAAAAAAAAAGACAATTTCTGCATCTTATATTTATGAGAAACGCTTAATTCAACATGTGGCTGTTGGTGACAATGTACATTGTACTGTTAAATGTCCGAGTGATATATTCTCCCTTGACTTTGGTTCTAGGTAAATTTGCTTTCATGGTGAATTGCTGCCTGCTTTCTTTGTAACAAGAACTCTATTTACCTTTCTGCTTTGACTGTCAGGAACTTTGACTGTCAGGAACTGAACTGAAGTGATTAGCTGGTCAAACCAGTATTTCCCTGGAGAATCATTAACCATCATTAAATAAATAATTTCCTGTTCCTATTCACTTTGAATACCACAAATGAAGTGGCTTGGTTGGAGTACAGTGTCTGAAATTGAGACTGCTGGCCTTTGTGACTTTTGACCACGTCCAAATGCTTTAACGGCATGATTCCTCCTCTTGTTGTGCCCCATTTCTAGAAAATTATTTCCTGTATCTTTGAGGTTTCTCTAATGTTGCAGGAAGTCAGGGACCCCAAATGGAGGGACTAGCTGGAGCCGCAGCAGAGGAACATTAATCGTGAAGATTTCATGTACATTTATCAGTTCCCAAATAATAATTTTATAATTTCTTATGCTTGTCTTTAATCTCTTAATCCTGTTATCTTCATAAGCTGAGGATATACATCACCTCAGGACCATTGTGATAATTGTGTTAACTGTACAAATTGATTGTAAGACATGTGTGTTTGAACAATATGAAATCAGTGCACCTTGAAAAAGAACAGAATAACAGTGATTTTTAGGGAACAAGGGAAGACAACCATAAGGTCTGACTGCCTGAGGGGTCAGGCAAAAAGAGCCATATTTTTCTTCTTGCAGATGGCCTATAAATGGACGTGCAAGTAGGAGAGATATCGCTAAATTCTTTTCCTAGCAAGGAATATTAATATTAATACCCTGGGAAAGGAATACATTCCTGGGGGGAAGTCTATAAATGGCTGCTCTGGGACTGTCTGTCTTATGCAGTTGAGATAAGGACTGAGATACGCCCTAGTCTCCTGCAGTACCCTCAGGCTTACCAGGATGGGGAAAAACTGTCCTGGTAAATTTGAGGTCAGACCAGTTCTCTGCTCTCGAACTCTGTTGTCTGTTATTTAAGATGTTTATCAGGACAATATGCGCACTGCTGAGCATAGACCCTTATCAGTAGTTCTGCTTTTCCCCTTTGCCTTGTGATCTTTGTTGGACCCTTATTAGTAGTTCTGCTTTTTGCCCTTTGAAGCCTGTGATCTTTGTGCCTACTCCCTGTTCTTACACACCTCCCCTTTTGAAACCCTTAATAAAAAACTTGCTTTTGAGGCTCAGGTGGGCATCACAGTCCTACTGATATGTGATGTCACCCCCGTTGGCTCAGCTATAAAATTCCTCTCTTTGCACTCTTTTTCTTTATTTCTCAGCCGGCTGACATTTATGGAAAATAGAAAGAACCTACGTTGAAATATTGGGAGCGGGTTACCCCAATACTCTAAGGTCTCTGCAAATGCATTTTATGTATGCCACATTGCTTGGGTTTTAAATTAGATCATCTTAGTCATGTCTCCCAAATTTGGTTTTAAAATATCCTTCCACATGTTTTCTAGTGGTGTAGTATTAGATAAAACCAAAATCAAAATTTTATTTTATTGATATGGGTAATGCTCTCCATTCATACATTATAGCTCTGGTCCCTCAGTCACTATGTTCCACATTTTGGCACTATTTAAAAAAAAACTCTTATTTTCTTCCGTTGAATATCCAATCAGGTGCCATGTTCTATAGTTTTTATTTTTAAAATTGTTGTTACATTTGATCACTCCTTTCTAATCTCAAGGTCACATTCTCCCATCTTTCTTCTTCAGGTCTTTGTAATTACTCCACTACCTGGATTATTGCAATCTCCTTCCAACAGGATTCTCTCTCACACCTGTCCTCTGGACAGTCAGTTCTCTATGCTGTTGCCAGATCCATGTCGCCAAAGCAGAACTCTGTTGTCTTCACTCTTGGCATTTACAGAGGCCTTCCTCAATGTGCCTCAAGCCAAAGGTCTGGTCTAATTACCATTATTCCTCTTGGTGTAGGCTGGCAAACTGAAACATTCACTGTCCCTGCAACATGCCCTGCATTTTCTCATCTTAATGCTTTGGTTCGTGTTGTTAGGAAAGTGCTTTTACCCACCCCAACCTCAATCTCTGCCAGTCAAGAAATATTACCCATCCTTTATATGCGACATCCATAATTAAACTTTTCTTGATTCTTTCCAAAGATGTACTCTCTGCTAGTTTTTGTTGTTGTTGTTGTTTGAGATGGAATTCGCTCTGTCACCCAGGCTGGAGTGCAGTGGCCCGATCTCGGCTCACTGCAACCTCCGCCTCCCAGGTTCAAGTGACTCTCCTGCATCAGCCTCCCAAGTAGCTGGGACTACAGATGCGTGCCACCATGCCTGGCTAATTTTTTGTAATTTTAGTAGAGACAGGCTTACACTATGTTAGCCAGGATGGTCTCGATCTCCTGACCTCGTGATCTGCCTGCCTCTGCCTCCCAGTGGTAGGATTACAGGCGTGAGCCGCCATGCCCAGCTTCTCTCTCCTAGTTTTAACCTTCCCCCTGCCTTTTATATCTGTTCATCTCTTGTGGCAAAAAGCATATTCTTCACATATTAAACTTATGTATGTATGTCTCTCTCTTACATAAACTCCTTAGATAATGAACCATAGCTCTTTGCCTACTTATCTTTATGTTTCTTTATGTTTTCTGCTTAGATCAATGTATTGTATTCCAAAGGTACTCAAAATTTAATTGAAAATTTTAAATTGAAAATTCAATTTAATTGAAATTGGCATAAATCCAATACTGACAACATATCCCAAGGAAAAAACTCAAGGGGAGTTTTTTTTTAAGAGCACTATTTGTGTAAAAATATTTGCTCAGCCAGGCGCGGTGGCTCACGCCTGTAATCCCAGCACTTTTGGGAGGCCGAGGCGGGCGGATCACGAGGTCAGGAGATCAAGACCATCCTGGCTAACACAGTGAAATCCTGTCTCTATTAAAAATACAAAAAATTAGCCAGGCGTGATGGTGAGTGCCTGTAATCCCAGCTGCTGGGGGAGGCTGAGACAGGAGAATGGCATGAACTCGGGAGGCAGAGCTTGCAGTGAGCCGAGATCGCGCCACTGCACTCCAGCCTAGGTGGTAGAGAGAGACTCCATCCTCCCCAAAAAATACATATCTTTACTCAGAACAGGCATAAGTGGATAAGTGGGCAACAGCAGCTGCACAGGGTGGGAGAAGCAGTGGTAGTGGAGGCAGTAGTGGGGCTGGCGGTGGTTCCAGGTGTGGGACAGGTAGTGGCCATAGCGGCTTGTTGGATAAGTGGAAGATAGATGATAAGCCTGTAAAAATTGACAAGTGCGATGGATTAGCTGTGAAAACCTCTTTGGATGATTCTGCCAAAAAGTTACTTCTGGAAAAATACAAATATGTGGAGAATTTTGGTCTCATTGATGGTCGCCTCACCATCTGTACAATCTCCTGTTTTTTTTGCCATAGTAGCTTTGATTTGGGATTATATGCACCCCTTTCCAGAGTCCAAACCTGTTTTCGTTTTGTGCGTCATATCCTATTTTGTGATGATCTGGATTCTGACCATTTATACCTCATAAAAGGGGAGGAGCATCTTTGTCGTGACCCACAGGAAAGATCCTACAGGAATGGATCCTGATGGTATTTGGCAACTGTCCTCCAGTCTTAAAAGGTTTGATGACAAATACACCTTGAAGCTGACCTTCACCAGTGGGAGAACAAAGCAGCAGCGGGAAGTCGAGTTTACCAAGTCCCCATTGCTAAGTTTGTCATGCATCTCCATGTGAAGAGACCACCAAACAGGCTTTGTGTGAGCAACAAGGCTGTTTATTTCACCTGGGTGCAGGTGGGCTGAGTCTGAAAAGAGAGTCAGCAAAGGTTGGTGGGATTATCATTAGTTCTTATAGGTTTTGGGATAGGCGGTGGAGTTAGGAGCAGTGTTTTGCAGGCAGGGGATGGATCTCACAAAGTACATTCTCAAGGGTGTGCAGAATTACAAAGAACCTTCTTAAGGGTGGGGGAGATTACAAAGTACATTGATCAGTTAGGGTGGGGCAGGAACAAATCACAATGGTGGAATGTCATCAGTTAAAGCTATTTTCACTTCTTTTGTGGATCTTCAGTTGCTTCAGACCATCTGGATGTATACGTGCAGGACACAGGGCATATGATGGCTTAGCTTGGGCTCAGAGGCCTGATAAAGTTTTTTGACCACAGTGGGACACTGGTCATGGATGTATATGATCCTGAAATATCCAAGCTCCATGACAGTCTCGCCATAGAAAGAAAAATAAAATAGCTAATTCTAAAAGTAGCCCTCTTTCTGCTGGATCTTGCTGAATTACTGGTTTGGGAGGTGGGGGAGATAAAAATAACTCAAAATGGATAAAGTAAAAAAAGTTAAAAAGTTCCTGTTTTATCCCAAAATTTTAGTCTATTCTGGATAAATAGGATTTTCTGACACAGATATGAGAAGTTGTAGCTCTGATGTCTAGCTGTAGTCTCCTTGGTCTGCTGATTGCATTATTTTAATTTGCTTTTCTGGGAAAGCAGTTTTGCTAAAAGCTGTACAGACTTTTTCCTTTGTACCTAGCAGTACTTTATATAGTATAGTCATGTAGCATTTTAAGACTCAATTAAAAAATATATTCATCTGTTGCTGACTTTGTTAATTCCTATTTCCACATGTGTTTCCTTGAAGAATTCAGTATACGACTTCTCATGTGTGATAGCTTTCCTTCACACACTATTTTTGTGGGTGTGTATATATCTGATTTGGGGAGAATTTAAAATACACATAGCTTTTAAATTTGTTTGAAACAGACCTTCTGCCTGTTACATTTTGTGCTCCTAACCAATTAAAGAAACCAATGACATTTTAGTTTTATATTGTGTTTTCCACTAGTATATCTCTGTTGATTTGTTTGTGCCTTTTATTAACTGCCATTGTCTAAAATTTTTTTCAATAAAAGGAAGGCAGATGTGAAAATAAATTACTCAGAACACCAATATATAATAAACAATTCAAAAATCAACAATAAGGGAGTGGTTAGATAAGTTAAGTAGGGCTGAATCTAATTCTCCTGGGCCTTGCCCATAGGAAGTATTTAATATTTATTAAATGAATAGTATACCACCGTGTTGCAATATTAGTTAATCAGTTGCATGTGAAATCAGGTTAAAGGAAAAATAACTTTCACAAAACATAGGAATTAACATCTATAGAAAACCTATGCTGCCGGGAGCGGTGGTCCCAGCACTTTGCGAGGCGGGAGGATCGCTTGAACCCAGGAGTTCCGAGGCCAGCTTGGGCAACACAGAGACCCTAGTCTTTACAAAAACTATATTTAAAAAATTAGCTGGGCGTGATGGTGCGAACCTGTAGTTCCAGCTACTTGAGGCCAGGGAGGTCAAGGCTGCAGTGAGCCATGATCGCGCCCCTGCATTCCTGCCTGGGGGACAGAGTGAGATCCTGTCTGAGAAGTGAAGGAAAGGGGAACGGTAGCGGGAAGGGGAAGGGAAAGAAAAGAAAACCTATGGAGGCACGTTAATAATCACAAGGGGCCAGAGGAAGCCACCTGACACATTTGTGAGACAATGTGAAAGGCGTCCTCATACATTCTCACTTTGATACAACAACCCTGCAAAGTGCGCACGGAAGGTGTTATTAACTCTGTTTTACAGGTAAGGAGATCGACCCACTGAGGTCAGGAGTGAATGACCAAGGCGGAACCAGGACTCTAGCCCTGGCCTCCTGGCCACTGGTCCCGGTCTCCTTGCCCGCCACCACTCGGCCACCGTCATTGGTGTTCAGAGTTTCGGTTCCCTTTTCTTTGATCGCATTACTTACGCAAAACGAGCCCAGACACTTGCGCTGCCAGAGAGGCACAGATGCCGGCAGGCGGCTGACCGGCGCAGCACCCTAGGCCCGGTGTCTGGCTCCAGCCCCGCATCCGGCTCGGCCCCGCATCCGGCTCTGGCTCCGCGACAAGAGAGTCCGGAAGTGCAGGCAAAGCGGCTCCCGGGAGCGCCGCGCGGTCCCGCGCGGGATCAGCGAGGGCCGCTCCCCGGCGGACTGGCGGGCGGGCGGCATGGCTGCAGTGCTGGCTTTCAGGGTGGTCGCGGGGTTGGCCGTCGCGGGGTTGGCGGCCGCAGCGCTGGTGGCCATGCTCTTGGAGCACTACGGCCTGGCGGGCCAACCCTCGCCGCTGCCGCACCCCGCGCCCCCCAGGAGGCCGCACCCCGCGCCAGGTCCTGGAGACACCAACATCTTCTGGGGCCTGCAGGTGAAGCGGCGGGAAGCCGGGCCGGGAGGCGGGTGCAGAGCGGGCACCGTGCGGTGAGACCCTGGCGGGTGCTGGGCCCCACGCTCCAGGCTGCGGGCCTCACTCAGGTTGTAACTCGAGGCTCTGTCTAGTGCTGGCCCTGTCCCTACCTGGGGGGTTCGTTATGCACTGCCTCTTTGTCTTTTCCTTCTGCCCGCGAGAGCCGCTGAGCCGCCGCTCCCCATGCTGCCTCTTCCCGGCTCAGATCTCTCTGTTCAATACCTGTTTTCGGCAGATATCCGACATTCACCTGAGCAGGTTTCGAGATCCAGGCAGAGCGGTAGACTTAGAGAAATTCTGTTCTGAAACTATTGACATCATTCAACCAGCTCTCGTCCTAGCAACAGGTAGGGAGGCTTGCCGTGCTGTGGTGGTGTTCTGTGGTCCGGATGGTAGAACTCTAGCCAGGGCTGCGGCTTTTCAGTTTGGGGACGTTGGGAGCAGTATAGCCACAGCCCCAGATGAGCCCTGTGAGGTGGAAGAGATTGGACATGCTAACCCCTTTGCCTATGGATAACTGAATGAGTCAAGATCCAGGCAAAATGATTTGACGTAGCAAGGTTTTGTCAAAGCAGTAAAAGCAAGGCTCCTAGTTCTCATGTCAGTCTTTTGTCTCATGTATTTGTATCTGGTTTCTGTTCTTGTTGTTACAGTTGTGGTTGTGAGAATTAGGGAAAAGCCTGTAACCACGAATCAGAAGTTCTCTTCTTTTGCTCACTTTTCAATTTTCTTTATATTATTAATCTTATATTTTCAGTTGTTTGAGGCTTCCGGTGACCCAGGGCACTTTTTCTTCATCTTTTAATAGTTTTATGACTTGAGTTTTGTAGACTCTTCAAACCCTTTATTTGCTTCCAAACTGTAGTGGGGAGAAGAAGCTAAAGGAGCATCTATCTGTCTTGCTTACTGGGGAATTCATCACCCATCCACCTTATTGAAGTATCTCTGCTGACATGAAAGGGTATCAGTTCTCATTTAATGGATGAACCCCCATAAAAAGTGTTCTGTTTAGTTCCCTATAAATTTTGGTATTTTGTTGTCCAGTTGCACCTGCCACATTGCTTCTTGCTATAAAACTAATACTTGGTCAAGTCACATATTCTGATTTTGTGGTTTGGAAAACATGGTTGCCGTAGATATTAGGTACCCACTCAGAGTATTGGAATTTCTTATAAAAACATTTTCATTTTATCAGAGTCTACTGATGCATTTTGTACTGTTCTCTTTAAGGATTTTTTTCACAACTCATTTCTAATATCACATAGGCATTTGCTAACGTATAAGGAACAAAGCCCTTGCTGAGAAAATCTTGTTAGTTTAGATGGCTTGATTGGACATTGGTGGTCTCATGAGCAGTTTTGCTTATACATGTTGAGTACTTTAAGTATCGTTGTTCCTTCAGTGTGCATATCTAAAAAAATGGAACCCCTAGGAGTTTGTTTTGCATTGTGATTCAATTCTTGTGTAAACCTACAGGAGACCTGACAGATGCCAAAACAAAGGAACAGTTGGGATCCAGGCAGCATGAGGTAGAATGGCAAACCTACCAGGGTATTCTGAAGAAGACAAGAGTCATGGAAAAAACCAAGTGGCTGGATATCAAAGGAAATCATGGTGAGACCCAAGAGCCAGATATAATAAAGAGTAGAGTTTTTTTCCCCCTTCAGGAACCTAGATTTTCTAACTTAGATTGTAAAATTATCAAGTGGGACATTATAACATAGGTTTACATATACTAAAGGTCACAACTCTGAAATACAACTATATAATGTGGTTTTAAAACTTCAGATGTCATTGTTAGCCTTTGAGATGACAATTGGTATGGTCCTTTTTTGTGACATATGCTGCTTTTTTATTATTATTATTATTACTATACTTTAAGTTCTGGGATACATGTGCAGAACATGCAGGTTTGTTACATAGGTATACACGTACCATGGTGGTTTGCTGCATCCATCAACCTGTCATCTACATTAAGTATTTCTCCTAATGCTATCCCTCCCCCTGCCCCCCACCCCCAAGTCCTTTCTTCTTTACATAGAAGAAACATGAGTTTTAGCAAAACTCATGCAGACAGATGTTTTAATAAATATACATTTTGCTAAGTGAAAGAAGCCAAACCCGTAAGTCTGCATACTGTATGATTTCATTTATATGACATTCAAGAAAAGGCAAAACAATAGACAGAGAACAGACTGTAGTTACCAGAGGATAGGGATTGGGAGACAGATTAACTGCAAACAGGCATCATGGAGAATTTTTTTTTTTTTTTTTGAGACGGAGTCTCGCGCTGTGTCACCCAGGCTGGAGTGCAGTGGCGCGATCTCGGCTCACTGCAAGCTCCGCCTCCCAGGTTCACGCCATTCTCCTGCCTCAGCCTCCGAGTAGCTGGGACTACAGGCGCCCGCCACCACGCCCGGCTAGTTTTTTGTATTTTTAGTAGAGACGGGGTTTCACCATGTTAGCCAGGATGGTCTCGATCTCCTGACCTCGTGATCCGCCCGCCTCGGCCTCCCAAAGTGCTGGGATTACAGGCTTGAGCCACCGCGCCCGGCCAGCCACCGCGCCCGGCCCATGGAGAATTTTTGGTGATGATGGAACTAGTCTGTATTTTGGTTGTTGTGGTGGACGTCAGGTTCGCTATGTATTTGTCAAAATCCATAGAACTGTAAGTCACAGAAAAGAATGAATTTTCCTGTGTGCAAATTTAAAAAATTTTTGCTTTTTATTTTTTCTTTTTAAAATTTACTATGACGGCCGGGCGCGGTGGCTCAAGCCTGTAATCCCAGCACTTTGGGAGGCCAAGACGGGCGGATCACAAGGTCAGGAGATCGAGACCATCCTGGCTAACACGGCGAAACCCCGTCTCTACTAAAAAAACACAAAAAATTAGCCGGGCGAGGTGGCGGCGCCTGTGGTCCCAGCTACTTGGGAGGCTGAGGCAGGAGAATGGCGGGAACCCGGGAGGCGGAGCTTGCAGTGAGCTGAGATCTGGCCACTGCACTCCAGCCTGGGCGACAGAGCGAGACTCTGTCTCAAAAAAAAAAAAAAAATAAATAAATAAATAAAATAAAATAAAATTTACTATGACTATTCTTATTATCATTATTTTGTGAGACAGAGTCTCACTCTATCACCCAGGCTGGTGTACAATAGTGCAGTCTCAGCTCACTGCAACCTTTGTCTCCTGAATTCAAGCAATTCTCCTGCCTTAACCTCCTCAGTAGCTGGGATTACAGACAGGTACCATCCTGCCCAGTTAATTTTTTTTGGGGGGCGGTATTTTTAGTAGAGGCGGAGTTTCACCACATTGGCCAGGCTGGTCTCGAACTCCTGACCTCAAATGATCTGCCTGCCTCAGCCTCCTAAAGTGGTGGGATTATAGGCGTGAGCCACCACACCCGCTTTATTATTATTTTTTTGACAGGGTCTTGCTCTGTCACTTAGCCTAGAGTGCAGTGGTGTGAGTATAGCTCACCGCAGCCTTGACCTGAGCTTAAATGATCCTCCCACCTCAGCACCCCCAAGTAGCTGGGACTACAAGCATGCATCACTACACCCAGCTAATTTTTGAAGGTTTTTTTTTTTTGTGGAGTTGGGATCTTGCTATGTTGCTCAGGCTGATCGCAAACTCCTGGGCTCAAGCGATCCTCCCACCTCATTCTCCCAAAGTGCTGGGATTACAGGTATGAGTCACTGCACCTAGCCTAAAAATTTTAAATTGCAAACAAATCTCCATAGGCATGAACAGGGAAATGAATAATCCTTTCCCTTTTTTAGATTATTGTTGTGTTGGTAAGGAAATGAACTCTTCTCTAAAAGAGTCCTGGTGGTAGTAGATTTGTTTGATTTATAAAGGTTGACTTTTTTATTAGCTAAGTACTTCATTTGTCTACTTTATTTGATCAGTAGATCAGGCATGAATCCACTTCTTGCTGGCTTTTAGAATCACATGATTAAGACAAGAGCAACTACAGTTCAATCTTATAATTTCAAACTTATTTATTCTGAATGGTATAGAAGTCAAAGTACCTGTTTTTCTCTAGTATACTAAATGCCTTAAATAAATAAGTTTCTAGATAATCTGAATTTTGTTAAGATATCAACATTTTAAAGTATCAATCTAATTGATTGACATTCTACCATTAAAAGTGTTATAGAAAGATGACAGAGGCTGCTACAGTCACGCTGTGGCTAGCTCAGTCTGTGCCAGCAGAGGCAGAGAGCTTGGGGAGGGCCAGTAGCCCCTGCTGGAGCCTCAGTTAAATCTGAATATCCCATTGTCCCAACCCTCCCACAGATGTGCACCGGGCTGTACTTTGGCTTAAGACTGCAGGTGGACATCTCCACTGCCCGGGAATCATTGAGTGTGTAGACAGGACAGCCTCCATGGAAGGCTGCTCATACCAGAGTCCCGCCTTGGCATAGGCCTTGCCATTGAGGCAGCTCTACTGTCTGTGCTGGTCTGAGGGTGGGCTGCCTGTCATGGGGGCAGCCGTTTCCCAGGGGGTGCTCATTGCCATCATCTGCAACACCTCATAGGCTTCTTGCTGCTTCTGCTCCGAGTCATTCTCTGCCAGACCTACCACTCTTGCTCTGCCAATATTGACTGTTTCTACAGATTTAGACCCAACTCCAGCCCTGGCTCCTATCCTGAAAAAGTACCACTGCCCAAGAAGCCTAGCCGTGAAGGCAGCTACCTGCTGCAGCCCTGAAGGCCACTGGCTTAGCCTGGAGCTTGGGACCTAAGTCCATCCCACCCACATCCTGAAATCAAGATTCCAGAGTTTTAGCCAGCCTAGGGTCTAGAACTTGGAGCCCAGCCTGCTTGGATTGGACCCAGCAACCCAGAGTCTAGCCATACTGGTTCTAAGAGAGGCTCAGTGGCCCTAGAGAGATGGACCATGGTGGGAGTTCATGAGCTGGTGGTAGGGCCATCTGGACTCTGTTCTGAGTCTACCCTTTGCCTAGGCTAAACATTTCTAGTTTGGGGAAGCAAACTGAAACCCATGGCAATAATGGGAGGTTGTCTAGGATGGGCCCCTCTCCTGGTCCTCCCGCTATTTGCTGAATAATAAATGGAATGGCTTTACCCTGGGGGAGTGTGTGGGGGAATTGTTATAGAAAGAACTATTCTCCCTTAGTCATTAAAGAACATGTTTGTATTCTTTTTTTAATGTGGATGAATGTTTGCTTTTTTTTTTTTTTTTAATTAGATGCATTCAATATTCCAAGTCTGGACAGCGTCAAGAATTATTACAGGTACTGTAATAAACAGAAGACAGACCACTGTGTAGAGTCAGTGTTATAAGGAGGGTGTGGTCAATTCAATGAATGAGAGAAAACTTAAAAAAAATTTTAAGAGGCAGGAGTCTAACTATTTTGCCCAGGCTAGCCCTGAACTCCTGAGCTCAAACGATCCTCCTGCCTCAGACTCCTGTGTAGCTGGGGCTGCAGGCACATACTACTGTGCCTAGCTGAAAACATTTTTTAACAGAAAAAGTTTTTCTATAAAGAATCTCTGGTAATTAAAAAAATGAGCCTTTTTGTCTTCTTGTGACAGATGCATTTCTTTTTGTTTAGACTTTTTCTTTAATTCTTTCTGTTTCATATACAGGCATGCCTCGTTTTATTGTGCTTCGCCTTATTGCGCTTTGCAGATGTTGCGTTTTTTACAAATTGAAAGTTTGTGGCAAGCCTGCCTTGAGCAAGTCTATGGGAGCCATTTTTCCAACAGCACATGCTCACTTTGTGTCTCTGTGTCTCATTTTGGTAATTCTCACAATATTTCAGACTTTTTCATTGTATCTGTTATGGTGATCTGCGATCAGTGACCTTTGCTGTTACTATTGTCATTGTTTTGGGGTGCTACAAACCTTGCCCATATAAGTCCAGGAACTTAATCAATAAATGCTGTATGTGTTCTCAGTGCTCCACCAACCAGCTGTTCTCCTATCTCTCTCCCTCGCCTCTGGCCTCCCTATTCCCTGAGAGACAACAATATTAAAATTAGGCCAGTCAATAACCCTACAATGGCCTCTAAGTGTTCAAGTGAAAGGAAGGGCCCAACATCTCTCACTTTAAATCAAAAGGTAGAAATGATGAAGCTTGGTGAGAAAGGCTGTTGAAAGGCTATCAGGTAGGCTGAAAGCTAGGCCTCTTGCGCTGGAGCAGTGAGCCAAGTTGTGAATGCAAAGGAAAAGTTCTTGAAGGAAATGGAAAGTGCTGCTCCAGTGAACAGATGAATGATTAGAAAGTGAAACAGTCCTACTGCTGATGTGGAGAAAGTTTTAGTGTTCTGGATAGATGATCAAAGCATCTACAGCATTCACTTAAGCCAAAGCCTAATCCAGAGCAAGATGCTAACTCCCTTCAATTCTGTGAAGACTGAGAGAGGTAAGGAAGCTGCAGAAGAAAAGTTGGAAGCTGGCAGAGGTTGCTTCATGAGGTCTGAGGAGAGAAGTTGACTCTATTACATAAACATGCAGTGTGACGCAGCAAGTGCTGATTGGAGAAGCTGCAGCAAGTGACCCAGAAGATCTAGCTAAGATAATTGATGAAGGTGGCTGCACTAAACAACAGATTTTCCGTGTAAGTGAAACAGCCTTCTTTTGGAAGAAGATGCCATCTAGGACTTTCATAGCTAGAGAGAAGTCAATCCCTGGCTTCAAAGGACAGGCTGACTGTTGCTAGGGGTCCATGCAGTTGATGACTTTTTTTTTTTTTTTTTTAAGAAAGTTACACAATAATTTATTTATTGAGGGCCTCCTCTCCCCGCCCTTGCAGTCTCTAGGTCACTTTTCCGCTTGTAGATGTTGCACGTCAGCCCTAGAAAGATGACTGGGGGCAGGGGCACTGCATCCTGTTCAGTGAGACCCATAATGTGGCTGTAACTGTCTTCCTAGTATTGCAAGAACACGGCCGGCAGGTCCGGCTCCTCATACAGTCTTCACCAGGGCCACCTTCTCGGCCTCCTTCTGCCCGTAGTTCTCCTTCAGGATCTGCTACTGTTCCTGAGTGGCCCGTTGCAGACACTGAACCACCAGTCAGCTGCATTTGTTGTCCTGTTTGTCAGTGCCAACTTTGCCGGTCACACTGGGGTCCCCAAAAGAGGTCAAGGTAATCATCCTGAATCTGAAAGAACTCTCCCTCTCCCATCTCCAGCAGGATCTTCTTGGCATTGGTGTGCTCCTTCTCACCATCAATGCCTGCCATGTACATGGCTGCAGCTACAGGAAGGCAGAAGGAGTAGAAAGCTGCCTTGTACTTGACACTAGATTTGCACCTCTTTTCACTGAATCTGCCAAGATCTGCATTGCCCTGGGGGGCTGCCCAATCTCAGTCTGATAGAAACTCTGCAGGAAGAGCTGGATCAGGTTCAGGTAATAGGGCTGCTCCCTGCAATAGAGCTTCAGCAGGTGGTACATACATGCTTCCCTTCCAGAAGCATAGCATCATTGATGTAGCATCATTGATGGCGTCCAAACCCACGCCCAGCTTCTAATACCAGCAGATCTGTCCCCGGCGGGTGAGGGATGAATCCGTGATGTCATCTGCCACCAGGAAGAAAGCTTGCAGCAGTTCCACACACCAGCCCACAGTCAGGGCCCACTGGAGACTCTCAGCATCCTGTTTCCTCAGCTCCACCAGCTCCAAGAATAGTACTAGCACTGTCAAAGCCCAGTGATACTTGCCTCCAATGCCATTGTGCTACAGGACCTCCTTGAGCTGGGTGATAGCATCTCCTGTCTCTGGGTGCCCCATCTCATCCTCAGTCAGCACCCTAACAATCTGGGAGAAGCACTGAACGAAATCCTGATTTTCTTGGACAGAAATGTCTGATTTCTGGTCTCCATTCATTCTGAGGGAGGAGCAAAGGGCTCTGTTCCTGGACGTGGGTTCCTGCTCCATAGCCAATGACTTTAAGTGGAGCCAATGCCTATTTACCATTCTGAAAATCCTTGGGTGCTTCAGCATTATGCTAAATCTACTCTGCCTGTGTTCCATATATGGAACAACAAAGCCTGGATAATAATAGCACATCTGTTTACAGCGTGGTTTACTGAATATTTGAAGTCCACTGTTGAGAACTACTGCTCAGAAAAAGATATTCCTTTCAAAGTATCAATGGTCATTGACAATGCACCTGGTAACCCAAGAGCTCTGAGGAAGTTGTACAAGGAGATGAATGTTACTTTCATGCCTGCTAGCGCAGTATTCATCCTGTAGCCAATGGATCAAGAAGTAATTTCAACTTCCAACTCTTACTATTTAAGAAACACATTTCATAAGACTATAGCTGCCTTAGATTATGATTCTTCTTCTGATGGATGTGGGCAGTCGATTGAAAAATTTATGGAAAGGATTCACCATTCTAGATGCCATTAAGAACAGTTGCAATTAATTGGAGGAGGTTAAAATAACATGTTAAACAGGAGTTTGGAAGAAGTTGATTCCAACCCTCATGGATAATTTTGAGGGGTTCAAGACTTCAGTGGAGGAAGTAACTGCAAATGTGGAAATAGCAGGAGAACTAGGATTAGAAGTGGAGCCTGAAGAGGTGACTAAATTGCTGCAATCTTAGGATAAAATTTGAACAGATGGCAAGTTGCTTCTTATGGATGAGCAGAAAACATGGTTTCTTGAGAAGGAAACTACTCCTGGTAACTATGGTGTGAACATTTTTGAAATGACAACGAAGGATTTAGAATTATACATAAATTTAGTTGATAAAGCAATGACAGTGTTGGAGAGGATTGGATTTCTTTGGGTAAAATGCTATCAAGCAGCATTGCATGCTACAGAGAAATTCTTGTGAAAGGAAAAGTCAATTGATGTAGCAAACTTCATGGTTGCCTTATTTTAAGAAATTACCCCAGCCACCCCAACCACCACCCTGATAAGCCAGCAGCCACCAACATCAAAACAGGACCCTCTATCAGTAAAACGATTTGACTCACTGAAGGCCCAGATGATCATTAGCATTTTTGGCAGTAAAGTTTTTTTTTTTTTTTTCCCTGAGACAGGGTCTCACTCTGTCACCCAGGCTGGAGTGCAATAGCGCGATCTCAGCTCACTGCAACCTCCACCTCCCAGGCTCAAAGTGGTCCTCTCACCTCAGCCTCTCGGGTAGTTGGGACCACAGACATGAGCCACCATGCCTGGCTAATTATTGTATTTTTTTAGAGAGACAGGGTTTCGATGTGTTGCCCAGGCTAGTCTCGAACTCCTGGGCTCAAGTGATCCACTCACCTCAACCTCCCAAAGTGCTAGGAGAACAGGCGTGAGCCACCATGCCCAGTCAGTAGAAGTATTTATAAATTAAGGTATGTGCATTGTTTTGTTGGACATGAAGCAATTGTACACTTAATAGACTATAGTATGGTGTAAACATAACTTTTTTTTTTTTGAGACAGGATCTTGCTCTGTTGCCCAGGCTGGAGTATAGTGGCACCATCTTGGCTCACTGCAACCTCCATCTCCCTGGTTCAAGCGAGTCTCCTGACTCAGCCTCCTGAGTAGCTGGGACTACAGGCATGTGCCAACATGCCTGGCTAATTTTTCTATTTTTAGTAGAGACAGGGTTTTGCCATGTTGGCCAGGCTGGTCTCAAACTCCTGACCTGAAGTGATCTGCCTGCCTCAGCCTCCCAAAGTGCTGGGATTACAGGCATAAGCCACTGCGCCCAGCCGTAAACATAACTTTCATACACACTGGGAAACCAAAAATTCATGTGACTCGCTTTTTTGCAATATTTGCTTTATTGTGGTGGTCAGGAACCACAATACCTCTGAAGTATGCATGTAGTTTAATGCTTTGTTTTGGCTAATGGTACTTTTAATATTCCACATGGGCTTAAACAATTTTTTAAGTCATTGATACATAGGAAAAGTCATTTATATCAGAGCTTGTCAGCCACACTGCTGAGGTCACTGGGTTTTCAGAATCCTGAGATACTGATTTTCCTGGCCTCTGTGGTGGCTGGAGAGCCCAGTTAGTCACCTGGCTGCTTTATCTTTTCATCCTGTGTCATATAAATATTAAAATAATCGTTATTTGTCGTGAATGTGAAAAGGCAAAGGCAAAGAAACTAGAGAAACCAATTCTCTAGTTTCATTAAGTTTAGATTCCTCTTTTGGTTGCAGTTCACTTTTCAGCCTCAGGATATTCAGTAGCTTTGTTCTGCATTGTCAATCAATCATGTAGCAAATATTTATTGAGAGTCCATCCCTAGCTGGATAGTGTGAGAGATACATGAGCTAATGTTAAAAATTTGGCTTTTGCCTTCAAGGAACTGATAGTGTAGTTAAGGGACATCAGAATTATTTAGGAAACAATTAGAAAAGAACATGAAGGAATGGCTGATGAAATGCTAGATTATTTGGTACACATGATAATCACTATGAGAAATCAGAAAATCGTGGGTGGACATAGAGAAGACTTTATAAAAGCAGCAAAAAGTGTGTCCAGTCTTAAAAAATGAGTAGCATTTGAAGAAGTAAGACATGCCAAGGAGGATATTTTAGGCAAAAGAATAGGTATGAATAGATCTTTAAAAGCTATGCACTGGGAAACCAAAAACTGAACTTTGCTGGGGCAGTAAGGAAACTGGTATCACCAGAATTAACATCCATACTGAGGACTGGTATGACACTGGATAGGTAGCTTAGGGCTAATTTATATAGGTCTTAAGTAACAAGCATAGAAATTGAGATGTGATGGGTAATAGTTGGTAATTCAGCATAGGTTCTTAAGGAGGCAAGTAACATAATTAAAATAGTGTTTTATAAAGGGCAATCCCACAATGAAAAAGGAAAAAGATGGGGTAAAAAGGAAAAAAGATATTGGAGTTATGTGGACTAAATAGGAGGGTCCTGCAATAGTCCAGTTGTGATATGAAGAGACATACCCATCTGAACTAAGTTCCTGGATATGGAGATGGTGACATCAATTTGAGGATGATAGGTCAAAAAGCACTGGTTAACTGAGTTTGTATAATTAGAGTCACCATACATTGGAAGAGGAGGTTGTTCTCTTTTGTTAATGTGAGAAAGGAAAAGGACAGAGATGAAAATCTTTCACTTCCTGTTAACTGTTTGTATCTTTGATGGTGATTATGGGCAGTTAGGAGACATTTTCAGAAATAATTAACAGGAATTGGGGCTGAGTGGTTATTTGGAAAGTAAAGTGAATAGTCACTTTAAAGTTTCTTACCTTTGTATTTTTGTTTTTAGCCACCTAAACTTTATCTGAATTTAATAAATGGCATTTTACTAAAAATGTAAATATTACAGAAATATCAGTCTGAAGAAAAAAAATTAAAGTTAAATCTTGATCTTAAAAATGTCCCAGAGAGGAGGCAGAGCTTTCTGTGAGGCGAGATCACGCCACTGCACTCCAGCCTGGGCGACAGAGCGAGACACTGTCTCAAAAAAAAAAAAAAAAAAAAAAAAGAAGTCCCGAAGAGGCTGGATGCAGTGGTTCTTGCCTGTAATCCTAGCACTTTGGGAGGCTAAGGCAGGTGCACACTTGAGTCCAGGAGTTCGAGACCAGCCTGGGCAACATGATGAAACCCCATCTCTACAAAAATACAAAAATTAGCTGGGCATGGTGGTGTGCACCTTTAGTCCCAGCTACTCAGGAGGCTGAGATGGGTGGATCGCTTGAGCCCAGAAGGCTGAGATTGCAGTGAGCCAAGATCATGCCACTGCTCTGTAGCCTGGGTGACAGAGCCAGACCCTGTCTCAAAAAAATAAAATAAGCCCCAGAGAATGCCAAAATCCCATATTATGTTAGCATCATATATTTTAACTTGTGTTTTCAAATAGTTGGATTTATTTTTAGACAGTTGGATTTTAGTGTATCAAAAATGCAGGAAAGGAAACAACATATGTAAGATTATAAGATTCTGAGGAATAACTGAACATAAAATAAGAAAAAATATAAGTAAAAATTTTAATTTAGACTAAAACCCTGAAACAGAACTTTTTTTTTTTTTTCTGAGATGGAGTCTCACTTTGTTGCCCAGACTGGAGTGCAGTGGCATGATCTCAGCTCACTGCAAGCTCTGCCTCCCGGGTTCACGCCATTCTCCTGCCTCAGCCTCCCGAGTAGCTGGGACTACAGGCGCCCACCACCATGCCTGGCTAATTTTTTTGTATTTTTAGTAGAGACGGGGTTTCACCGTGTTAGCCAGGATGGTCTCAATCTCCTGACCTCATGATCCGCCTGCCGTGGCCTCCCAAAGTGCTGGGATTATAGGCGTGAGCCACCATACCTGGCCCTGAAATAGAAATTTTAAAAATACCAAGAAGAAAGGCAATAGAACTAATTGACATTGTTTAAATTGGGTTTGACTAATTTCTGAGTATTAGTTGTAATTTCTGTATAATATATTTACTCGGGTTACATTATACATGATGGCTTTTGTGGCCCACTAGCATATTAAATTTCAGGAGTTTATTTGTATTTTTAAATATATGCTGTTAGGTAAAAATCATGTAAGACACTTAGATTAAAGATAATACCAACTTTCCTTATAATGTTCTGACATTTGAATAATATAGGTATGCCCCCCAATAAAATCTATACTTTCCTTCTTGTTTATTCAACACATACTTAATGAGTGCGTGCTCTGTACTGTGTTACCCATCCTTTCTTCCTGGTCTTCACTCTGCAGTTTTATGGACACCTGAACACTGTTGACACTTAAGGTGGTAAACTTTCATTAGTGGATATAGACCCTGTGTATATTATCAATGTATCTTTAGGAACTGAAAAAGATTTAACAACCCAGACCTAGACTAATATTTTTCTCCTTGCTTGAAGACTTCGTCTTGTCTTGCTTGTGAATTAAGCCTCTGTAGTCCTGTTTCAAGAAGTAAACAGCTTTTGTATCTCACTACACCAAGAATTCTTCTAGGTACTTAGTAGGCCCTGACTAAATCTGCAAATGATTGATAAATACTGTTCCGCTTTATTCTGATTTGTTTCTTTTTGAATATTTAATGGACTGCCTAAAAGAGCTCTCTTACTTCTGAACGTTACTTGGTGAACTTGTGTTTGGTTATTGATGAATTAGTTTGCATGAGTCTTTGGGGACAATGGGAGAAAAACTTCGCAATTTGATCAGTTTATCCATTGTGGATCTAGTTTAGTATACTTCTCTGTCAGATCAGCAAATCTCTTTTTCAAAGGAAGGTAAAATTTTGTGTATTCCGGAAGGAATTTTAAAGCATTGTCTTTTTATGATTACACTAACACCCTCCTGTCTTCTATTTTTTAGGAAATATTCTGCTGTACGTAGAGATGGCTCTTTCCATTATGTCCACAGTACTCCCTTTGGCAACTATTCGTTCATCTGTGTAGATGCCACCATAAATCCAGGGCCTAAGAGACCCTATAATTTCTTTGGAATTTTAGATAAGGTGTAGTAAAAATCTTACTTCCCTTTGTAGTTTACTTATTTTTTCATGGATACATGTGGATCACTTAAAGTTATCATAAGTAAACTAGTTATTATCTAGGAGTGCTTGAGAGAAATTTAACTTGGTTACAGGTATGGCTAGAAGTTACTGGCTATTTCAGCACTATTTTTGCTATCCTTGTTCTTGTCCCAAAATCTGAGAAAGAAGTACCTCACACTTTATGGAGTAAACATTTATTAAATAGGTACTGAGTACAGGATGCACTTTGGACATCCAGCAAGGAACAGGACATACAGCTTTGTGTGGTATATTCCTAAGTTCCCACAATTGCCAGTTCTAACTAGTGGGTTTTTTTGTTTTTTTTTTTGAGACGGAGTTTTGCTCTGTCGCCCAGGCTGGAGTACAGTGGTGTGATTTCAGCTCACTACAACCTCCACATCCCAGGCTCAAGCAGTTCTCGTGCCTCAGCCTCCCAGGTAGTTAAGATTACAGGCATGTGCCACCACACCCAGCTAATTTTTGCATTTTTACTAGAGAGGGGGTTTCGCCATGTTGGCCAGGGTGGTCTTGAACTCCTGATCTCAAGTGTTCTACCAGCCTCAGCCTCCCAAAGTTCTGGGATTACAGGCATGAGCCACTGTGCCCAGCTGGTCTATATTTTTTTAAGAAGAGAAGGACAACTATTGAAATCAATACGTTTATTTTCAAGTATTTTGACAAGACTAGGTGATTGCTGGATTTAAACTGTGGAAAGTCTCATTTGAGAACCTCTTATTATTTCTTGGTACAGTAAATGCCAACTCATTATTTAATAAGCATATGCCCCTAAGTAAGACATACGTGCTCATATGAAAGAATACAAACGTGATAAGATCAAGTTCTTAGACTCTTAGAGTATTTAATCTAGTGGTAAGGTATAAGACCAGTATAGAAATAAATATAATAAAGAGCAGAATTTGCTAAATTAGAACTATGAGGTTCAGAGTTATACGAGAGTTCGAAAGAATGTGAAATCAAGTGAACAGAATATTGTCAAATGCATTGCGTTACTTTAGGCATTTTATTTAATTGGGTTCTATTTTGTTTCCTATCTATCAAGTGTCTTTAGTCAGGGTTGATGAACTTATATTAAATCCCATTCCTTTGTATAGTGTTTTTTAAGGTAGAATTCAAGGATCATGTACATGAAAACCAACTGGAGTGTTACAAAATGCAGATTCCCTGGCCTTGCCCCAGACTTACCAAATTAAAAACCCTGAGGGTAGAGCCCAGAAATGTATTGCTGTAAGCACCTTACAGATAATATTAATGCATATTTACATATGTACCAGTTATTTTTTGAAATCAACTTTTGAGGTATGATTTGAATACTATAAAATACCCTCATTTTAAGTGTTTGAAGAGTTTTGACAAATGTATATACTGGTATAACTGTCACCACAGTTAAGACTAGAACATTTCCATCATCCTAAAGTCTTATCTTCCATGTACAGTCTTCACCGCTTAGGGAATCACTGATTGGTTTTCTATCAGTATAGATTCGTTTTGTTTGTTTTAAAATTTTGTATAAATGAAATCATACGTTATGTACTCTTGGGTCTGGCTTCTTTTGCTCATTATGTTTCCAAGATCCATCCATATGATTGTGTGTATCATTAGTTCTTTCCTTTCTGTTGCTGAGTAGTATTCCATCGTGTGGATGTATTACAACTTGTTGATGGTTTCTAGTTTTTGGCTATTATCAGCGCTGTTATAAACATTTAGGTAGAAGTCTTTCCATGATATTATTTTAGAAGTTTAGTTTCTGTATCCTTTTTATTAATTGTAATGTGTTATACAAAGCTGTAAAGATTAGTGATGACTTCTTTATTTCTCAATTTCCTTATCTATTAAAATAGATATCTTCCCTACCTATTGCAGAGTTATTTTTAGGATCAAATGAAATATATGTGAAAACCATTTGAAACTTACAGAGGTCCATAGAGGGCATTAACTAGTAAAGGTTTAAGGTCTACACACATATAATAATTATTATACATCTTCAGAGGAGTTTTCTAATCTGTTGACATTAGATTTTAGCCTGAGCCCTAATTTAAGATCCTTCCATTTTTCTCCCATTTCAGAAAAAGATGGAGGAGCTCTTATTACTGGCCAAGGAAAGTAGTCGGAGCAACCATACAATTTGGTTTGGACACTTTACAACATCCACTATTCTTTCTCCATCACCAGGAATCCGGTCAATAATGAGGTGAGACAAGCTTCCAAAATCAGAATTCATTTGTTTTTAGTTTTTTATTTTGCTGTACCTATTCTGCTTTTCTGGCAAGACATTTTTATTAGTTTGGCCTCCCAAGTTATCTTTGTTCATTTATTTCATTTATTTTTCACTGGTTAGTTCGGCGATAGCTTATTTGTGTGGACACCTCCATACACTTGGTGGACTGATGCCTGTTTTGCACACTCGTCACTTCCAGGGCACTTTGGAACTTGAGGTGGGAGACTGGAAGGATAATAGGAGGTAAGAGAACCTCCCCACAGAATAAAACTTATACACATAAGTTTTGCCAAAGCAATGATAGTTTTGTTACTGATATCATGGGTGATCACAGTTAAAGAAAAACTTGTGATATTTCTGCCTTTTTAAAGTAATATATGTCTCTGCAATCTTCGTCATTTTGTGGAAACCTTGTCACAGCAGTGATGTTTACTATCACTATGTTACATTGGATTTTCAAGATATGTCCATTAGGAAATGGACTCAAACTCTAATGTGCACAAGAATTATGGAGGAGCTTATGAAAAATAAAAATTTTCAGGCGCTACCTCTAGAGATTTTGATTGTGTTGGTCTGGATTAGGGTCCAACAAACTACTTTTTTTTTTTTTTTTTTGAGACAGAGTCACATTCAGCCACCTAGGCTGGAGTGCAGTGGCGTGATCTTGGCTCAGTGCAACCACCGTCTCCTGGGCTCAAGTGATTCTCCTGTCTCAACCTACCTAGTAGCTGAGATTACAGGCACGTGCCATCATGCCCGGCTAATTTTTGTATTTTGGTAGAGACAGGGTTTCACCATGTTGGCCAGGCTGGTCTTGAACTCCTGACCTCAGGTGATCTAGCCGCCTTGGCCTCCCAAAGTAGCAGGATTACAGGTGTGAGCCACGGCACCTGGCCCAAACTGCATTTTTTAAAAGCCCTCTGGGTGGTCTATGCACCACAATTTGAGAAATACTAGTACTAGAAGTGCCTTCTTTTTTCTCCTGAATTTTGTATCTACCATACTGGTTACTGCTACAAGATGGCAGTGATTTAAGTCCTTCAAATAGATGATAGTTGACTTTTTTAAGGTTAAAGTCTAACAGAAAACATGTTTATCAAAAGCATGTAGTACAGTTAAATATATGTTTTTTTCTTTTTTAAAAGAAGTATTTAAGTGAAACAGTTTATCAAGTTTTGAGGAGTATCATCTTATTGTTTAACTATTACAGTTATTTAATTTATACAAACGCTGTGCTCTCAGATAATAGGTACTCAACAAAGATTTGTTGAGCTGAATATGTTATCTTTTTGTTTTTAACTACTTCCATTAATTAAAAAGGAACTTTACATCTTGGAAGGTACTTCCTCATTTTGGTTGACTTTTTAGAAACTGTATGAGTTATGCTTGAAACCTGTAATTATTTGGCAACTATAATTACTTTGAGCTAAGAGTTGTCTGTTCATGGCTGTGAGGCTGTGGGCTGGGCTATGATTGCCTTTTGTGAGATAGTCTTACTAAGCCTTGACCAGCTTCTTTATTTCTTCTAAGTGCTCCAGTTACAAGTTGTGTTGTTAATTATGAAGCCATTTCCTTTCTCTCTTCACCAGCTTTCCTGTGTTCCAACCTTGGGGTTTTATCTGGAGTTTACTGAAAGGACCTAAACTTTACCTGCCCTTATAAACACTTAAATTGTGTTCGTTACAATAGAAGAATTTTTAAAAACAGTATATTGGTAATATTAGGCTAGGCCTTATTGTAGATGCAGATAAATCCAGAAATATCAGTGGCTTAACACAAATGTTTTTCATTTGTGTAAATTCAATGTGAGTCAGAACAACTCTTGTCCATGGGGTGAGTCAGTAATTCAGACTTCGTCCGTCTTAAAATTCCTCTTTCGACATGTCAATTCCAGGGCAGGGAAGACAGCACGGAGAACTCACACCCACTCTTAAGTACTTTGGACCACAGGCATGATATGTGTCACTTCTGTTCACAGCCCATTGGCCAAAACTAGTCACATGGTCCCAACCTGATACCAGGGAGACTGGGAAATGCAGGGGAATGTGTAGAGTATTTGGTGAGCACTAGTGTTTCTGCCATAGTGAATCATTTCTTTTTTTAATTCGACAAGTTAGAAAATATAAAACTTTGGTTATTCTTTAATGAATATTTTATACCTTTTGTTATTGCATTTGGAAAATGAAAACAACTTTAATTTCTTTGAAATTATAGAAATGTTTAAGGCCAGGTGCAGTGGCTTACACCTGTAATCCCAGCACTTTGGGAGGCCAAGGGAGGGGGATCACCTGAGGTCAGAAGTTCCAGACTCCTGCCCAACATGGTGAAACCCTGTCTCTGCTAAAAATAGCCGGGCATGGTGGCGGGCACCTGTAATCCCAGCTACTTAATATTTTGTGTAGCAATGTTGATGGGATGAAGAATGTCAGGTATTAGGGTTATAATAAATGTTTTAGGTTCAAAGTTGTCTTAAAGTACAGGGATAAGATGAATTACTTCAACAAGTATTTATTTAAAAATTAAAGAGTACATACCATGTACAGGTGTTGTTCAAGAGCACAGTTGAATCCATTGCCCAGTCAGAGGCCAGTTATCTGACAAATGTGAAGGCTAAAGTGATAGGGTTAAGGGAGGAAAGAAAGAAAATATTACTTAAAGGCCGGGCGCGGTGGCTCAAGCCTGTAATCCCAGCACTTTGGGAGGCCGAGACGGGCGGATCACAAGGTCAGGAGATCGAGACCATCCTGGCTAACCCGGTGAAACCCTGTCTCTACTAAAAAATACAAAAAACTAGCCGGGCGAGGTGGCGGGCGCCTGTAGTCCCAGCTACTCTGGAGGCTGAGGCAGGAGAATGGCGTGAACCTGGGAGGCGGAGCTTGCAGTGAGCTGAGATCCGGCCACTGCACTCCAGCCTGGGCGACAGAGCGAGACTCCGTCTCAAAAAAAAAAAACAAAAAACAAAAAACAAAAACAACAAAAAAAAAAAGAAAATATTACTTAATCTGTATTCAAATTCATCATGTAAAAAAGTCCTAGTTATGTATTTTTATATTTGTTCTGTATATTACCTACGTGACCTCTTACAATGTGAAGTGACTAAATTACCTTATCATTATCTGGTCTCTAGGTACCGGATTTTTGCTTTTGATCATGACCTCTTTAGCTTTGCAGATTTGATCTTTGGCACATGGCCTGTGGTTCTTATCACCAATCCTAAATCACTCCTTTATAGTTGTGGTAAACATGAACCACTAGAAAGACTTCTTCACTCAACACACATCAGGTATGTAGCGATTTTTCAGAATTTCCTTTCAGTTTGATAATGATGGAAGATAAGTCATTGTGATTGCATTCCCGTATGAAAGCTATGAGACGCCCCATTTTAGTTTACACAGCAACCTACACATGATATAAAGATAGATTGCTTAGTGTTTTGTTCCCATTAAGTTAAAAAGCCGATCATGTTTCTAAGCTGATGAAATTTTAAAAACCATTCAGAAATCCGTAATTCTAACATTATTATTTTTGTTTTATTTTATTCAGCCTTTTTATTTGCATGCTTTTACATTGCTATAAGTGTAATGTACACATTCCTTTATAGCCTACTTTTTAAAATTTGCATTATATATCAAATTTGTTTTCATTTTGTTGTGTAGCCTTCTAAGAAAGCAAAAGCTATACATATATAATCCTTATGGAATTGAAAATTCAGTTGGCAAGTGAATTTGTTTTGTTTTGTTTTGATTTCGACAGTGTCTTGCTTTGTTGCCTGGGCTGGAGTGCAGTGGCCTGATCTTGGCACACTGCAACCACCGCCTCCTGAGTTCAAGCTTTTCTCATGCCTCAGCCTCTGGAGTAGCTGAGATTACAGGTGTGTGCCACTAAACCTGGCTAATTTTTGTATTTTTAGCAGAGAGAGGGTTTCACTGTGGTGGCCAGGCTGGTCTCGAACTCCTGACCTCAAGGGATCCACCCTTCTCCACCTCCCAAAGCGCTGGGATTACAGGCTTGAACCACCTTGCCCGGCTGTGAATTTGAGTATATAGATTAATAGAATCCTAATGGGACATTAACATTCTTTTTGCAAAGAGCCATATAACTTCTTTCAAGTGTAAGAGCGCTTTTAAAAATATACTTTTACAGTTTATTTTGAAAAGTAATACGACAGAACAACCTTTGGAAAACAGGGTAATGGGATTTTAAGTGTATTTTCTCCACTTCTAACAGAACTATTATTAACACTTCTGAGTATTTCTTCTCAGGCATTCTCTCTTAAGCATGTTTTTGTATAATTATAATCATAAAGCAGTCTATTCTCATCCTGATTTGTTTTCTTTCAACACAAAGAATGTACCACAGTTTTTCTAACCTTTTTCATGTCTCACTGGTGAACTTTTAAGTTTTTTCTTATTTGTGGATGAATATCTGGTACATATATATTCTTCCTTCACTTGAATAATTTCTTTAAGAAAGTGTTCTAGAAGTGGGATTCTAGATGAAAAAGTTTGAATTATTTTATGACTATTGATAAAAATTGCCCAATCCCTTTTTTTTTTTTGGAGTTAAAATCACTATTTTTAATCATGGTAAGCATGATTAAACAAAGTACACATAGCATAAAATGTACCGTTTTAACCATTTTTAAGTGTACAATTCAGTAGCATTAAGTTTAAGTTTACATTGTTGTGCAACCATCATCATTATCCATTTCTGGAACATTTATCATTTTCTAAAACTGAAATTTTTACCCATTAAACAATAACTTCCCATTCTTCCCTCTCCCACAGACTCTGGCAGCCACCAATCTACTTTCTGTCTCTATGAATTCGACTACTCTAGCTAACTCATATAAGTGGAACCATTCAATATTTATACTTTTGTGACTGGCTTATTTTCATTTAACGTGATGACCTCAAGGTTTATACATGTTGCGGCATGTGTCAGAATTTCCTTCCTTTTAAAGGCTGAATAATATTCCATTGCACATTGTGTGTGTGTGTGTATATATATATACACACACACATACATACACACACATACACACACACACACGTATACACACACACACACATATATACACACGCACACCATATTTTGTTTATGTGTTCAGCGGACACTTGGGTTGCTTCTACTTTTTGGCTATGTTGAATAATGCTTCTACGAATATGGGTGTACAGATATCTGTTCAAGTCCCTGCTGTCACTTCTTTTAGATATATATCCAGAAGTGGAATTGCTGGATCATATGGTAATTATCTGTTTAATTTTTTAAGGAGCTGCCATACTGTTTTCCATGGTGGCTGCACCATTTTATACTCCCACCAGCAGTGTATCAGGTATCCAATTACTTTCAACAACAGATGCTAATTTATAATATTACCAAGCAATATGAGTGCCAAATTCACAGTACTCTTTTTTTTTTTTTTTTGAGACTGAGTCTCGCTCTGTCACCCAGGCTGGAGTGCAGTGGCTGGATCTCAGCTCACAGCAAGCTCCGCCTCCCAGGTTCAAACCATTCTCCTGCCTCAGCCTCCCGAGTAACTAGGACTACAGGCGCCCGCCACCTCGCCCGGCTAGTTTCTTTTTTGTATTTTTTAGTGGAGACGGGGTTTCACCATGTTAGCCAGGATGGTCTCTATCTCCTGACCTCGTGATCCACCCGTCTCGGCCTCCCAAAGTGCTGGGATTACAGGCTTGAGCCACCGCGCCCGGCCCACAGTACTCTTATTATTATTGGATATTATGCTTGAAAAAGTATTTACTAATTAACTTGTAAAAAATGATACCAAGATGTTTACTTTTGTTTTTAATCACTAATGAAATGGAACACATACGTGTCAGTTAGGTTTTTTGGTGGGAGCTGGATATCAGGTTTAGGTGTCATACTCTCTGAAAGGGCTTGGTAGCCTAGTCCTGGTTATAACCCTGTTTCTTTGGGACAGATACCCTGGTACCAAATGAGTAGATGGTAGGCTTGACATTAGATTAACAAAATGAGATTTCTACCCTATATTATTTTCCTAAGAGAAAAATCAATACTTCTGCAGTTTCTTCAGAAAGAACTTTGAATCTACCTTACCTATATTTGTCAAAAGAAAATTGATTTTTCTTTCTAAAAAGTAAAAGAATAGTTCCGAATTTCTTACCAGTTCAGTTTTGCTAATTGTCCAACTCCAGAAGCCACCATTCAGAAAGAAACCAGATCATATAAATAGTGGCTTCTGCAGTTGTACAATATGATGGTTCTGCCTATATGTATATATTTGCAAGTTACAATAAGGTTTTTCTCCTTTACAAAAACAATGACAAACCTCAAACCATGTGTTTTATATATGCTCTCATTTTAGAGTTTTGGCCTTTTCCTTATCCTCCATTACTTCTGTCACAGTTAAGATTGATGGAGTTCATTTAGGCCAGGCTGTTCATGTGTCTGGTCCCATTTTCGTACTGAAGTGGAATCCTAGAAACTACAGTAGTGGGACACATAACATAGAAGTAATCGTCCAGGTAAGTTAGTAATTTATATTTACTATGTAAATGATTAAGCTGTAGCTTAATTCTGGTTTGGAATTTTTTAGTCAATTGGTAATGAAGCTATGTTTAAAAAAAAATTGGGGGCCGGGCATGGTGGCTCGCGCCTGTAATCCCAGCACTTTGGGAGGCCAATGCAGGCGGATCACCTAAGCATAGGAGTTCGAGACAAGCCTGGGCAAAACAGTGAAACCCCATCTTTACAAAAAAATACAAAAATTGGCTGGGCACGTGGCATGTGCCTGTAGTCTCAGCTACTCAGGAGGCTGAGGCAGGAGAATCCACTTGAGCCCAGGAGGTAGAGATTGCAGTGAGCTGAGATTGCACCACTGTACTCTAGCCTGGGCAACAGAGCCAGACCCTGTCTCAAAATAAACAAAAAAGTGAAAAAATTTGGGCTGAGGCTGGAGGATCGCTTGAGGCCAGTAGTTTGAGACCAGCCAGGGCAACATAGTGAGACCCCATCTCAACAAAAAAATAAAAGTTAGCTGGGCATGGTGGCGTGCATCTGTAGTCCTAGCTACTTGGGAGGCTGAGATGGAAGGATCGCTTGAGCCCAGGAGTTCAAGGTTATAGTGAGCTCTGATTGTGCCAGTGCACTCTAGCCTGAGTGACACAGCGAGACACTATCTCAAAAAAAAAAAAAAAAAAATTGAATACAGTGTATTTAGTATATTCTGAAAATGGGCACTCAGGAATAATTCTAATATTAGATTAAAAACTAGGCAGAGGAGAAGAGGAGTGGCCATAGACTCCCTTTTTTTAACCCCAGGAAATCATTATTTTGTTTTCTTCCAACTTTGCCCAGAATCTTTTCATAATAGGGGCAAATTCCCCAGTATACCCAAGGGTAATAGAATAAGTCAGAAAACATGTATTATGTTTCCATGTCTTTGATTGCTGTCTCTAATTATAACACAATTGTGTCATTATTTGAAAGCTTGAGGACACAGAATTTCCAGCGCATCAAAGGCACTTTTTTGTTAAGGGGAATAAGCATTGTTAGCATATGCAGTACCAGTTTGCCTTTTCTTATTCTGATTCAATTTAGGGCATTTAATTTATTAGCACCTGCCAGAGTAGAAAGTAATAATCATTACCAGAATAAAGCAGTTTCATTAAACTCTTAAGACGATAAGCTGTGCTCAGAAATTAGTTTCTTAAACACACACACACACACACAGACACACACACACAACTATCAATTTCTGCAACTTTGTGATTTGATGACAGTTTTTAACTATTTAATCTTCTAATATTGAGACTTAATTTGAAACACCAAATAATTTTTCAGAAAACATATGTAGTTATTTTCATTATCTTTTTTATCCCCCCTACAGAAACAGGTTGAGCAGGAAGAAACTATTTACTGAGCTCCCTCTAAGGAGATGCTAGGCACTTAGAATTATTTACTTAATCCGCAAAACAATCCTTTGTCGTGGGTAGTTTTACCCTTGGTTTGTAAATGGAGAAACTTGTACGTCTGCACAAGAGAAGACACTCTGCTATGCCACCCATCTTTAAAATGTTCTGTGTAGAAGGACGAAAAAACTTACAGAAGAAGTAGGAGAGATGGCTGGGGATGAACACTTAAGGTCTCTCATATTAGAAGAAGTTGGATCATTTTAAAGAGACTTAAAGGTTCATGTGCACCTAGAATAAATTATTGCCTGTCTTTTTTTTTTTTTTTTTTTTTTTTTTTTTTTTTTTTTTGGGGGGTTTTTTTT